>NC_142009.1:212704631-212929631 GCF_049901735.1 Notechis scutatus
CCGAGATCAGAGATTCCATAGGTGTACCTTTTAACTATTCATATGTATGGCCGTTAAATGTAAATAGGTTCTAAAGCAGAAATTCAACAGGAGGAGGGATTGTTTGTGCTAGGGGATTTGGGGTTTTGTGACTCCTTCTTCAATAATAGTTCTTTTATAGTTAGGGTTCTAGGAATGGACGTAAGAGTGATATGACATCAAATGACACCATTGTTTCATCCTCCCCTACCTCTACTCTCTCCAACAACAACTCCATCAATAGACATATCGAACTGCTACCAGCCTATCAAGCATTGAGGCACCAAGAAAGATCCTGCAAGAAGAGCAAAGACTGCTTCCTATCACGAGCAAAGCAACAAATAAATATAGTGGACAAAACAAAGGGTGGACAGCTGACAGGGAGTGGGAGTGTGGCTGTGGAAGAAACTGGGAAGGGCAAGGGTCAGCTGGGCTGAGCAGGGGAGAGGTAGAGCGAGGGATAGGGAATTCAGAGGAAGACCCAGGCCCACCCCCTCTTCATCCTAGGGCATGCAGGAGGAATAGAGAAGGGAGCAACATGAGTTGTGTGGCTTATGGTGGAGGAAAGGACCCTGATTCCCTTCATTAGCTGCAGCTGGGAACACAGTGTTTAAAAGGAAGCTGTGCACAACAAGTTGTTGAGGAGCAAATTGTGAATTATCTGTTATCGCTCAAGGCTTATCTGGGTTCCTGGCATCTTCCCAACTGTGTGTGTTTGCTGGGCTTTCAAGTCTGCAATTCCTTCTCTTGCCCTGTCACGTTAATTACTGCAGCATGGTTTGTGTGGATTTTTATTTACAGTTTGTATGTACTTTGTTTTCAGACTGAATTTCCTCCACTTAAAGACTGTTCTTGGGAGAGTTTTGTCTCCAGCCCAAAGTAACCTGGACATTGGGGGCAAAGTTGGAGATATTAAAGGGACTCTTCTTGCTGATCTGACTGTATTGTCTTTGTGCCTCACCCCAGGTCATCACACACACACACACACACACACACACACACACACACACACACACACTCACACACATAAAGATTTCTGAAATCAAGACAGAAAAACCAGATTTTGTTGTAAGTATGCCCTGAAGAACATCATACATTATGATATCCAATTTTAGCTTCATAATATGAACTGCAAATTGAACTGAAGGATAGTAATATACTTATATCAGTCAAAGCATGACGGCCAGTTTGGTACAGTGGTAAAAGCATTAGGCTAGAAACCAGGACACTGTGAGTTCTAGCTCTGCCTTAGGCACAAAGCCAGCTAAGTGACCTTGGGCTAGTCACTTTCTCTCAGCCATAGGTAGGAGAGAACAGCAAACTACTTTAGAAAAACCTTGCCACGAAAACCAAGTACTTTTGAAGGCAGTTTTCAAGAATTGAACATGATTGAACAGAAGGGGAAAAAAACATGGAAGTTAAATAGATGAAATTATCACCTTTATTTTACTACATTATAGCCAAAATCTTTGTCTACTGTGCTGAGGATTAATTGAATTGAACAAATGAGACCATTAAGGTTTGATTTGACTTGAAAAATTATCAGCCAAAATGGAATCCTTGTATACAACAAAATACAGGAACAGCATAATCTATGGGACATCATTCCTAACAAGAAATGGACAAATATAGAGATATTATATACATCCTACATAATGTCAGGTGCAAGCAACCAGAGCACTCATACATAGCTAAAATAAACAACTTTATTATCTTCTACCTATTGTATGTTACAAGAATCTCTCCTGACAACTCATCTACTCTGGGAATAACTAGATATGATTTCCTGGATCTTGGGGAAGGTTAGCTTACGCCAGTTGTAGCTGCATAATGATTCCAAGCTAAATTCTTCCTTGACTTCTCCAAACTGGCAGTTTCCCAACACATAATAAATATAATCTTAAATTGATTGTATTAAAAAGACTGCACAGTCACTAAGCCATGTTTAGGAAAAGTGATTCAAAAGCATATTGCAAAGAAATATTTCTGTTTTTCAGTAGGCTGACTGACTAGTTACATTCTTGATCATTTCAAATATTGTTTTTATTGATGAAACTATACTAAGGCTTTTTGCCCACAAATTGTTCTTTCCAAATTAATTTCTTAAATTGCTGGCTAACTTCTTGGTTGTAATTTCATAGGCATCTGGTAGAAGCCATAATGATGCCATACACATCATGCTATAAGTGTACAAATGAAGCAACTTTTATAATATTCATTAGGTTTTTTTTCTTCCATTCAATTATATCTGACATGTTTAATTCTTTCCTGCTGTGGAAAAAAACAACGTTACAGGATTTTTTTTTCAGGAATAAAAATAAGAACAAAATAGAAAATTTGAGTATAAAACAATTGTGAAATAATTCAGTGTATTTCAGAAACATTTGTGAAACTCATGAAACCAGTGATGTGGATGTTCTTTGTCCCTTAATTTCTATATAATTGTTTTTCTTTGGTCTTAACAATTTAGTTTTAAATTGTTTGGAGAAAAAAATGATTTGCTTTCTCATTAATTGCTAACCAGCTGGGCTTTTCTTAGTTTTATATATCTAAACCCAGTTTGAATAGCAGTTAAATGCCATTGAAAATTTGAAATAATATTAAGAAAACATTGTTTATTTTTTTAAAAAACTAAGCACCCAAAGTCAAGATTTGGAATTTGCAAGAGAGTAGAAATGGTTACCATTAGGATTGAGCCCTGAACCTTTCTCATTTTAGAATCTGACATTCATATATCTTCTGCTAAGAAGAAACATATGCATAGTCCTCCAAGTACTCTAGCAGTTCAGAATGCGAACGATGAATGCCATATCAAAAAAAAAATTCTTTACTGATACAGTAATATCAGTGAGCTTGCACAGGCAAATGGGGAGCAAAATATTCTCATCTCTTAAAATAATCTACCAGTTACAAATAAATTCTTATCTTGTTTACCTTTTTATGGGGATCCACACAAACATGGGAGGTTCACAGTATCTCAAGACTGATGACACAAAATTAAACAATCAATGGGCACAATTTGTGAAGATCATGGAAAGACTTCCATGCTACATCATTATTTATTATTAACTGAAGATTAAAATTTCAGAATTGTTATTCCAATGTTAAAGAAACGTGAACGGTTCTATACATATAATAAAGTTATATTTAAAAACTTTAGGCTTGACAATCCAATCTATACCTTTTAGACTTGTCTGGCCTTGGTTATAGTCCTACAGTTTGATTATAATTCTACATCAGGTGCACAGTTAGATATAAATTGCTTTTACACTTATTATAGACATTCATTCTCTCTCTCATTCTCTTGTTTTGTAAAAATGAAACTGGAACTCTGATAGTCCATTATAATAACTACTGTTATTATCATAACCATATTCTTTTTCTTCTCATTTATAGTTATATCTATGTATATTACTTCGTGCAGCATAAAAAGTCCCTTCAAATAAAATTCATGTGCTGAGTATATTATTCATAGCAATATATTCAGAACAAAATGCCAAAGATCTGAATACAAATACAGTAAATGTATTTACTTTAGTTTTTCTTTTGTATTATTAATTCACAATAATATACAAACTATTATGTTCATGAGTACAGTACATTATATATTTTGTATATTATTATTATAAATGACTTTTCCATGGGCCTTGACATGGAAAGATTAAGCAGAGATCAGTTAGGTAATATCAATATTTGGTGGCCTTAGCAGGCCTAAACAGCTGCCATACTTTTGAGGACCTATGTACTTTTGAAACATCATAATTTTCACCGGATTGAGAGCTGATTCCAAAGGTAGGCAAAATCAACATTGCTGTTTCATCAAAGCCACTCCAAATTTAATAAAGCTGAGTGGTATTGAAGATACAATATAACCAGCTACTTCAGGGAATCAGCACTGATTTCTCTCTATATATATTTGATAATGTAACAAGAATCTGTTCGTATTTTTTCTTTTCATAATTTATTAATTAATACTTTAGCATTAGTAAATTATGAAAACAAGTTTCTATCTAGTACTTTAACCACTAGACGAAACTGTCTCTCTTAAATAAATAAAAAAAATGCTTAGTACTTTAATATCAAGTATTAAAAGGGTCATTTTTTAAAAAAAATAGAAAATTTGGTCTAGTGGTTAAAGCACTAGATAGAAACTAAGAAACTGAGTTCTAGTCCTGTCTTAGACATGAAAATCGATTTGGGCTAGTAAAGGCATGATTTTGAAAAATCTAAAAAAATATTGTTATTAAGAACAACTACTTAATTTGTCAACAATAGAAACATTTTTTTGTTATTTTAAAGTGGGATAGACAAAGTTTTAGAGGTAAACTTGATGGGTTTTGCAGGGGTATTCTAATAGTTCAATAGCCTTGAGAGAAGCAGTGAGTCTTCTATGCATCTTCTCAATCTGCTTTGGAATGAAAGTTGGTTGCAAAGTTATTGCTTACAAGACATTATATTTCATCTTATATGTTGCTATTTACAATCCCCTCTGCACAAGAAATATCAATCTTGAATGAAAAGAAATGCTTCCCATGTTATAAATTACCAACAGATGGCACTTCTGACACTGTAGAAGCTCTGACATGTTCTTTGGCATCTGCTCTTCCATTTCAGTTGGGGAGAAGTTGCTCTGAGAACAGGTGGTGTTGCTGTTATTTGTGAAACAGAAATCTGTAGTGAATACTCTTCACTATACTTAAAGTACTATGTTGCAATTGAAATTTTGACTGTCAAAGAGGATTCTCCAATTGAAATTTACCACTGAATAGAAATAATTTGTAGTGATGACTGTGTAGTATGTGCCCTGGTCAAATGAAGTAAAGAAGGTGAACTGGGAAGAGATGAAGTGACCTATGTCAGCAACAAAATAGTATTTTATATGTGGTGAGAGCCATTGTATATATTTGTGCTTTTGTCTCTATGGAATTTGTTTTTAAAATGCTCTTGGGAAAAGTTTTTCAAAACACGAGCTCCAGTACAATAATTTTTACCAACATCTTCGATTCTTCCCCCCTCCCTCTGTTGCTTTCATAAATACCCACAATTTTAGGATCTTTGGAAAATAAATAGTTGCCATTTTTATATTAGTATGACTTGTTTAGCAGTTAGTGCCATTTATTATGGTAGTATATTAAAAGAAACACAGGGAAAATGCTTCATTGTAAGTGATTTAATTGGATTATATTAAAAAGATATTATTTATCCTATTCTAAGACAATAACACTCTTAAATACAGTTCTAGCCTGCAACCAATTAGAGAATATAACAAAATATTTGGATTAATCATTTTCATTATTTGATGAATGTTTGTAGAAACTGGGCTATAAAAGTTGGTTTGGGTCAGACTTGACTTGGGTAGGGTAGAATAAAAAAGACACATGACTGGTTCACTTGTTAAAACTAAATCATTTTTGCTTCCTAAAATTTATTACTTACTGAGTATATTTTATACAGGTAATGTTCAGTTTATTCTTAATTTAATTTTAGAAATTAGATTGCTTTCAACCTAATTTAAGCAACATTGATTTCAGCAAAGTACAATGCATCTCCTAAAAGAAATCACCTTTTCTTTGATCCCACAAAATTAATATGATTTAGGTGTAGCTGAGAAAGTGTGACTGCCCCAGACTTACTGAGTATTTAAGGGTGAAGCTGGTCCTGAACCAGGGCATCTCTTTGTCTCTAGTTCAGCACATTAATCACTATGTCACACTAAGAGTTTAGGTTTTGTGAAGTGTATGAGCAAATTTATTTAGTGACTAATGTATTAGACTTGTATAGTTAATTGACAGCAACTATTTTTTTCTTGGCTGATCTTAACAAACTAAAAATGAAAGATAGTACTTGATTTAGAGGCCAGCAGCAGATTCTAGATTAGATAGATATATTTTTTAAAATCCTGGGAAAAAGAAATGTCAGACCATATTCATATTGTTACCAGAAAAAAATACATGGATATAAATCAGGAATTTGTTTTGATTCATAGAAGTATTTAACTGCATAAGACACTGACTTCTGAGTAATTATGCAGTATACCATTTTTTGTTCATTTAAGTTTCAAATTCCTGGAACACTGGGAATAATGAGATATAATGGTATCCAAGAATAGTATTTAAAAATTTCTAATATCAATATGCATATATCCCAGTATTTATTTCCATATTAATAAGGATCAACTGTAAATCTTCCCTATGCTTTTGCAATATGAGTACCATGGGTAGATCTGAATGTGATAAATCCACGTGTTCCAGCTACAGAACTATATTTCATAATAATAGATACTTAAATATTTTTAATGTATAATTATTTATAATATGAATGTGTCACTGTTAAAATATATAAATTCATACACTGTAAATTTGTCTTGACTTCATTTGAAAGCAATTTTATGTATGCTTGTATTTTTATTTACTATGCATGTGTGCATACGACTATGCTTTAGATTTACATGTGTCTTTCATGCTCAAGGTGGCATACATTGTACAGCTTCCTTTCTGTTTTTTCCCCCCCATAATAGCAATTGGCTGGACTGAACTGAGTTGAGAGAGAGTAACAAGGTCTGGCAAATTGCCCAGGGAATTCCCATGGCAGAGGGTAGATTGTAAAACTTGAGTCTTCGCAGTCTAAGTTCAACAACTTAATTGTTATGCTATACAGCTATTGACTTGCTGTGTAGCAAGTTTTCATTTCAGCTCCTGCTTTCTTTAGAATGGGTCAATGGGTCCTTTTAGATATTTTCGTCCCACTTTTTAGTTTTATAAATAACTCTTTTTTATATAAATAACATTTTAAATTGTATTATAAGGCTAGAAATGGGTACTATAAACCTCCCATAGTTGCTTGGATAATGAGATGGGTGGTATGCAAGTTTAATAAAAAAAATAAAAAAATAACTCAAGGTAGTGATCATACTTCATACTCTTTACTGTTTGTGTTTTCCACACAACAACACAGTGAGGTGGATTAGACTGTGAGAGACTGATTAATCCAAAGTTACTCAGCCATGCTATCATGTGCTTTCTATGTGCTATTAATTTCCCGAAGAGAGAAAGAAGCTAAGTTGATAGGCTCTGTTGCAGACCAGGGATTCACCTTAATAATATAGACAAGACTGCTCTTCTATCTTCCCTAGGAATTTAAGGTAATTTCAGTTATAATATTAAAACAGAACTGGGAAATTTAGTCTCACTTTTGCATTTGGAGTGTGGGATTGCTAAACAATATATTGTACAAAGTTACAAAAATTATTTTCAAATTGACTTCAATCAAAGAAATTACAAAACAAGTCTTTTTTACTTATGATGAAAGAAGGATGCTTTAGCTTAAAGTCTAACTTTTAGTCATTCAAGTAGATAAAATTTCAAGAAGTTTCAGAGTTTAATACAGTAATATGAAACAATTTGTCAAGCTATTTATAATATTTCATTATCCTTTTTTGTTATTTTATCTTGTCTGATGAGTTTGTAAGTCAGATTCCAATACCTCTTCTTTTGTAAAGTTCCATTAAGTAATTACAGGTGTGAAGAATACATTTTCAGTAACACTTTAACATACCTATCAAAATTTTAACATTTCTACCATCTGCTATGGTAAATTACTGTACCAAATACATATTCATATTTAGCCTATAGATCACATTCATTTCTTTTGGCTACTTTCCAGAATTATAAGCATGTATTCATTTTATTTTATTTTATTTAAAAAAGGAAGATATATATTTGCATATCGCAGGATCCGATCTAGGTTGGTCACTGGGACCAGAGGTTTGGTCTTCTGAAATTTCGGACTCATGCTGGAGCCCATCTTCAGGGAAATTCTCTCTCTGTAAAATGTGCATATTTGCATATTCTCTTTCTCCCCACCTGTCTAGTGATCTTTAGTCTTTTGTTGCTCTATTTTTTTAAAGGTGACACATTGTTATTTCAATTTCTAAATTACAAATGTCAGTGACTAATTAGGTAACAATGTATTGTATTTATTCATATTTCATTTTACTTACAAATTGGGAATACTATAAGCAACAATCTATTTGCTTATGCATTTGCTTGTATTTGTATATAGATGGTGTGTTGTTTAAATTCAACACTTAAAATAGAATATCTATTATTTCACTCTTTTTTTTAAAAAAAAAAAATGAAAATTGTCATTACTGTGTATTATCCCAAGCCAGAATTTCAGAATCAATATTCTGGATAGAAAATGGGTGACATATAAATTTAATAATTAAAACTAAATAAATATTGCATTTTCTTACGTTGCTCTAAAAATCCTAGTGCACATTTCATTGCCTTATGGTTGATGAAATATGTAGATTAGAAAGGAAGAATATAGAATTAGTTTTTATTTATTTTGTTATTTTATTTTCCCAATACTGCTGCAATAATCTTGAGGAAACATACTGATGGTTTTACCACACAGCCCTCCAATAGGAAATAATGTCATTCTATTGTTTTCAGTCATCTCTTGTCTAGAGATGATAAAGAGTGTCCAAAATCCCTTTGTGACTGGGAAAGCCTGGTAGAAATAGAAGCAAAACTGTGCCACTCAAAATGGTTCTTGACATATATCTTAATATCCTGATGATGATTTAATAGCATAGCATAGTTCTCTTGTGGAAATATTTCATCATCTTGGTGGAGCTGATTGCTCTCCATGAGTGATGATAGGCAATTCCTGCTGCTGCTAATCCAAACCTTCTATTAGTTTCTGGTGATATTAAGTCAGAAAAAATGCATTTAGAATAGTAGGAGATGGTTCTGCTTGAATAAGAGATTAGAGATGAAGGTAGTTAATTTTAGTGAAGAAAAGGGATATGCAGAGAAAGGAAGAATGCCATCTCCTCAATCAAATACAATAACATTTTGGGGGATATAGCAATGTGTGCCTATCCACTTAATTTGATTCTCTTAAGCACCTCCACATGTTAACACAAATTTGCCACTTCCAGAAGGCAGCTGACAGCTTGATGGTCGATGTTGTGAACTTTAAAAGCACAACTATAATGATGTGGGAAAATACCTGAACAAAGCTGAATACCATACATATATACAACATATGTATACATATACATATACATATACATATACATATACATATATATGTTTTCTGAGGTTTTTGAGGGTATTTGTATGTGGATCTTTGGTTATTCGGGTTTTCTCCCGTGTAAAATTGGAAGTATCTAGGCGATGTTTCGATGAAGTCTCATTCATCATCTTCAGGCTTGTGTCTTTGGCTTTGTGCTTCTCGGAGTAATGTGAGCTTGCAGCTGCTTCTTCCATTTGGAAGCCATTTGGAAACCCACCCTCATGAACAAACGAGTACCTAACATGAAGAATGACACCAGACCCACATGCACAAGGTCCACACAAGATGCTACCAACACACTTCCATGTAGAAAGCAGACTCACACCCACACAGAAGATGAGACACAACCATGGACCAGAAGCCGTACCACAGCTGCATCACTACCTGCTTCAAACCCTTCCGACCCATACATGAAGCGAACTGATGCCCACCATGAAGATGTGGCATGACCACGAACGCGAAGCCAAACAGCAGGATCACAGCTCACCAGCTCAAATCCCCCAGCAACTAAGACTAACCTGAGCACAACCAAGCCCCCACCTGAACAAAACACATCCCCAACCAATCAGAACACAGCCAAACCCCCAACCAATGAGAACACACCCCCAACCAATCAGAACACAGCCAAGCCCCCACCCAATCAAGTCACACCCTCACTAGCAGTTAAAAGGAAGAAGCAGCTGCAAGCTCACATTACTCCGAGAAGCACAAAGCCGAAGACACAAGCCTGAAGATGATGAATGAGTCTTCATCGAAACGTCGCCTAGATACTTCCAATTTTACGTGGGAGAAAACCCGAATAACCAAAGATCCACATACATACATACATACATACATACATACATACATACATACATACATACATACAATCTAGGCTTTGCTTGTTTGATATGTGTATTTTTTTCCAGAGCGGAATCAAAATATTCAGTGTTTTTCCATCTTAAATAAGAAAGGGTTCATTTACAAAAAAACCAACTTTATTAATGTATGCAAATGAAATTTATTACTGTATGCAAATGTACTTGGGGATTCAACTGAAGAACAAGTGAAGCCCACCTGACAAGATTAAGTTTTCCCTAAACTAGCCTTCATTGATGTAGGCAGCATGTCCATGTATTACATGTGCTTAACTAGTTTCTAGTCAGTGAAGGAAGTCTCTCCCATCTAAAAATTCCCCCTCATAACCCCAAAGGATTTAGAATGATTCAGGCAAGTGTCAAAACAGTATATTTCTTTTCCAAACCCATAAAGACAGCTCTAAAAACTTTATTTACTTATGTATCAGAGGTTACTGTCTCTCTCTCTTTCTTGCCTTATCTTACCACTGTGAATTGTTATTGATGGTTTTACATTGATCTATACCAGGAGACTCCAACCTCTGGTCTATGGACCGGTACTGGTGCATGGTCCATTGGGAACCAGGCCATGCAAATGGTGGGCAAGCACACAAAACTCCATTTGCTCAAGTGGTGGGAACACACATGCAAAACCATACCCACCCACCCCCCGCTGCCAGGCAATGGAGCCAGAAAGGTTGGGGACCGATGATCTAATGATCAATGATGATGATCAAGTTTGCACTTGATCTAATATCGTACCTTTTAATATCTTGTTATCCTTGCAAATGCTCATTGCTTCCAACACACCCATTAAATGCTGCCTTTTATTTTTAAAACTTCTTATGTCTCTCTTTTTGATTATCTCATAAATTCCATCCAACTAAATACTTTTCATTTGTATGCTATCCATATTCATTATCGCTCAGCAAGTATCTTTCTACTGCATGTAATTTCCTGTTATATTTCTTATAATTCCTATAATTCACAAACATGCATGCCCAACACATGCAAACATATATCTCTTATATATGGGTAACAAACAATAAAAGCATGTTTAACAATTTTTGCTTCTTTTCACAAACATTCTTTTTCAATGAACATACACTACTTCCCACAGTTGTACAGTATAAACATTTACAAGTTTTAACAAATCTCTATAATTTTTCATATATTTAGTAAATATTCTTCCTGGATAGCTACTGTATGTCTGTACTCTTTTTTCACCAAACCCAATTTTACTCCATAGATTACATCACACATTATGGAATTTAAGATTATTAGTAACTGCCTCACAAACCAAAATACCATTCTAAGTATCCCATCAAGTTACTCACACGATCCATTTATGTTTCTTAAGATACAGGTATTTACTTTGTTTGACAATATTTGTGTAGTCAGTTATTCACTTGCAAGATTATTCAGTTCTCTTTACCACTTGACTCCCCAGGGCTTGAATTTCTTTCAGAATCTGTGATACTACAACCTATAATATAATAATAGCCACTGTTTTGCAGTATTTTGTCTTTTCTCTCTCTCATGCATTAGCAAGAAGAAATAATCAATGGGCTTGTCTTAGAAGTTACTCTGCCATGTCCATGATCCTGTTTCCTGTTCCATCTCATTTCCCCTATTTGCTATTTCATATGAGAGCCTGACAACTCTTTCTGAATTCCAATAAAGTAGAAGATGATACAATTTTCTTTCTATCTTGCTATCTTTTTCTGCTGTATTTGTTTGGTGGAGTGTCTTCCTTATTGAAAGTTGCTTTCACTGTCAGTTTCTGTTGTATGATTTCCTTTCTTTGAACTGATAAATCTGTATCATTTCTGATCAGTTGAAGCAGTTGCTTGCTGCCCCTCAATACAACTTTTTCTTCAAGGGCTGCCACTATAGCTGTTGCAAGAATGTATGTTAGACTTCTCTGATGCAGGAAGGCAAACATGCCAGAAGTATTGTAGGTCACCAGGGTTGATTCCTGTTCATCCATTTTTGAAGTGCTTGTATTATTTACTGGCTATCCATCTATATAACGTGCTTTTCCATTTTTAATGTTCTTTCATGCTTTCCAATATTTCTTATGAGCCATATTTAAAATTATTAAATCCTGATGTGAATAAAATAGTTTTTAATTTATTATGGATCAGAAACAGAATTAACTCTCCTGGTGTCAGCTACATTTGAGTAACATAAATTAAAATGAAAGGACTTGAGGATATAAAAAATATCCTGATGGCTGGAGGACACTGTGCCATCTTTAGTCTTAATCCAATAAATAACATTTCTAGTTTTTAAAGGACTATAATGATGGGTTTTTTTCTTCATTACATAAAATAGCAAAGAAGCTCTGCCTAATTAGAAAATTAGTCTAGTTAGTGCAGAATCTGAAAGGTGACATGAAAGGAATGAAGAACGTGTAGCATAACAGTTCGAATTTATTAATATTACATGTTCTTCACAATACTGTTACATCATGGTGCAATATTCACAAATTTCTTCCTTTTTGTACAGCCATTGCATGGTTAATATAAGGTTTATGTGCAATCGAAGCTTATTTCAGTAAAGTGTTTTGAAATGTTTAAAATTACTTTCAATAGGTGGGAGAATTACAAAACATCAGAGCAGTAGAATAATGAAGCAGTTAACCATTCCTACAAAGTTTTGTTTGTTTGTTTCTAAGTGTAAAAAAATCTAATGTATTAAGCATCCTGTATTCTTATTTAGCAGCAATGAAAAACAGTGCAAAAAAAAAAAAAAAAGACCGGGGGGAGTGAGAGATACGATTTGGGGTTAAAGTCAAACAGCTTAAGTCTTCTTTTTTAAAAAGTCAGTTGACCTTGTTTTATACAGGGGAGAAGGTATAATAATATTAAGGTGAAAGACTATCTCCATTAGTAAGTCAGAAAGACCAGGGGCACTTATCTTGAACAAATTAACAAAAACAGATAACACTGATGAAGTCATTATCTCACCTAATCACATTTTAATATATTGGATGGTCAATGATGTCTTTTTTATTGAAAAAGTCTATTAACTAAGAAGCTATTGCACAGAATATTTGCATTTCCTAATTCTTAATGCATTTTCTATTAACAGATACAGAAGTGGTATATAAAAACAGGAATGGACATGTTATTAAACTGAATGTAGAAACAAACACAACTACATTATTGCTGGAAAATGCAACTTTTGTAAGTGTTACTTCTTTATTTTTAATAAGAAATTACGTTGCTATTTTTCCCCCTGAATCTATATGCAAGAGATATTTCAAATCTATCTCATGTATAATTTTGAATGTGGCATGTTACAGTGGCATGTTCTTGCCTGCTTTATGGAGTAACAGTTAAGCAAGAAACCATGAGACCAGCAAGACTGATTGATATTGATTGGTAGTACAGATACATGCCCTCATTATGGAAAAATCAAGTAATTATTTATAACATGTGGGTTACTGGATAAACAATGTTTATGTCATGTAATTATCGATGCCACTTTTCTATTGAATTATATCTATTTATTATTCTATTTTTTTGGTAAGAACTGTTGTTTAAAGTAAATTTTAAAAAGAACAAATAAGGGTGTCATATAAAAATATAATCTTCATCAGTTATGATTGTACTTGTAAATTTTAGCAAATAAAAGCTTCAACATTTATAAAATCTGTTCAGTAGAAGTCAAGCTGATTCTTCCCTAAAGGTAGCCAGATAGAATCTTTTCTAGCAAACAAATGTTATTAAAAGGTATACATTTAATGAGCTGCAGTTCATGTTGCTGCAAGTCATAACATCAGGTATGCATTCTAATAACATTGTTGGTTGGAAAGGAGCTACCAGACTCCTTATATTTGTCTATCTGTCCTTCTACAGTGGACAGTGCCTGCTTCTTTTCTATCACTCACTTCAGTTCTATGAATTGTAATTGTTGAAAGATTTAACCTGGAATTAGTGAAATAAAGTTGTGGTCGTAACTATTTGAAAATCAGTAAGTATAGAATTAATTTATGTTCAGTATAATGCTACTTAAGTTTATTCATTAAGATTTAAAGAAAATTGTGTCATTGGAATCTGTGAAAGAAAATTAAAGGTGGAAAATGAAAAAGATCTGCTTTGTTAGTGTGTTATTATTGTCCATTTGTCACTGTCAATTCGAGAATTAAATCTCAATCATGAGAGCTGTTTTTTTTCCAAAACAACATTTATTGCTATTCATTTTACAGTTATATATAATATATAGGAGCCATGGTGGCACAGTGGTTAGAATGCAGCTTTGTAGGCTAATTCAGCTCACTGCCAAGAGTTCAATCCTGACTGGCTCAAGGTTGGCTCAGCCTTCCATCCTTCCGAGATCGGTAAACTGAGGACTGAGGACCAGATTGTTTGGAGGCAATATGCTGACACTGTAAAACACTTAGAGAGAGATGTAAAACACTGTGAAGCATGTAATAGCTTCTTAATGCATCAGTATGGTTTACAAAGCTAAACTGCCAACTATTTTTTGTTGGTTGTTTTTGCATTTTCAGAATGATAAGAAAATATTATTTTACACTTTTAAACTAATATTTTATGCTATTCTCTGGTGGGCCATAAAGCATCATGTTAAAAATTGAAAATAGAAAAACAAATTACAAAACAATATAATTATAAAAGAAGGAAACATATTTACCCAGGATATTTCCTGCCAGAAGCAGATTTCATTAATACTGTCCAGAAAAATCATCCTGCATTTTTATTTTCCAGCTCTTTCAATTTTATGGAATTAGGTTTGACATCGTCTTCAAATTAGAAAAGGAATTTAGAAAAATTGTTATGGGTAGAATGCAACATTCTTATACGTAGCCTTGTGTCCCTGTATTTATGTGATTGCCCTTCTTTCACTGTATAATTATCCTGTCTTCCATGCTTCAATTCAGTTCCAAAGAGGAGATACAGAGTTAATCCCATGGAACTTTCTCGGATTGGGCAGTTTCTGTATTCAAAACATTATGATAACATCTGAGATATTCCAGAGAATTCTGCATTACTGCAAAATGATTTCAAAAATAATGGTAGATAAAACTACATCATATGCAGTATTATGTTAACATATAGTTCTCTTAGTTTTTGTTTTATTTAATTTTAGTAGATGTTATTTAGAAAAGCAGAGCAATATTAGCACTATAAAATCAGAGCAATTTGTTAATTGATATTTGTGTTTTTCCTAATATTTAAATTGTTCTTTGGTTAAGATCCCAAATTTTATTACTACCAGTTCTGATTATCTGATATTTCATATGTCTCATTATTTAATTTGTGAAAGTTTTTAAACTGAATTAAATCTAGACCTCACTGAAGTTCAGTTGGATTGATAATATTATCGGTAGCAATAACAACAGCACTTAGACTTATATACTGCTTTACAGTGCTTTACAGCCCTCTCTAAGAGGTTTACAGAGTCAGCCCCCAACAATTTGGTCCTCATTTTACCCACCTCGGAAGGATGAAAGGCTGAGTCAACCTTGAGCTTGAGATTTGAAATGCCAAATTGCAGGCAGCTGGCAGTCAGCATAAATAGCCTGCAGTACTGCACTCTAATCACTGCACTACCTTGGCTCAGTTGTAGTCCTTGACTTACAACTATTTTTTTAATGATAATTCACAGCTTCTTTAAAAAAGTGATTTAAAAGTGAAGAAATAAGATTTGCAATTAAGACCCCACTGTGATGGCATTGCAGTTTAAGAGCTTGGCAACCTGCTTGCATTACGACCAGTTTCAATGTCTAGTGGGATGTAAGTGTGACTTTTTTTTTTGCTGATATCCCATTGGGGAAGTAGGGTTTTCCTAATGACCACATGACTCATTTATCAACCACTGTAAAAATTGTCATAAAATTGGGTCTGTCTTAAATTATGATCACAACAACTTGTGGCAGAAACTCCAGTTCCATTTGTGGTAGTAGGTCAAGGACTACCCATAATTTAATTTATTCATTTCTTTTAATTTTATACTTTTAAAATTCTGAACATAATTGAAACAAATTTGGTAAGGTAGCTCGGATGTATATTTGCCTTTTTTAGTTATTAAATGAAACACTGTTGATGCAGGTGAAACCTGCTTTCTTAAGATGTCAAATCCTTGATCTTTCATACATAATATACAGGTGAAACTCGAAAAATTAGAATATCGTGCAAAAGTTCATTTATTTCAGTAATGCAACTTAAAAGGTGAAACTAATATATGAGATAGACTCATTACATGCAAAGCAAGATAGTTCAAGCCATGATTTGTCATAATTGTGATGTTTATGGCTGACAGCTCATGAAAACCCCAAATCCACAATCTGAGAAAATTAGAATATTACACGTAATCAATAAAACAAGGATTGTACATAGAACAATATCAGACCTCTGAAAAGTATAAGCATGCATCTGTACTCAGTACTTGGTTTGGGCCCCTTTTGCAGCAATTACTGCATCAATGCGGCGTGGCATGGAAGCTATCAGCCTGTGGCACTGCTGAGGTGTTATGGAAGACCAGGATGCTTCAATAGTGGCCTTCAGCTCTTCTGCATTGTTCGGTCTCATGTCTCTCATCTTTCTCTTGGCAATGCCCCATAGATTCTCTATGGGGTTCAGGTCAGGCGAGTTTGCTGGCCAATCAAACACACTAATCCCATGGTCATTGAACCAGGTTTTGGTGCTTTTGGCAGTGTGGGCAGGTGCCAAGTCCTGCTGGAAAATGAAGTCAGCATCCCCATAATGCTTGTCTGCAGAAGGAAGCATGAAGTGCTCCAAAAATCTCCTGGTAGACGTATGCGTTGATCCTGGACTTAATGAAGCACAGTGGACCAACACCCCAACACTTTTGAATGGCCTTTTCCTGACAATCCTCTCCAGGCTGCGGTCATCCCTGCTCCTTGTGCACCTTTTTTGCCCACACTTTTCCCTTCCACAGAACTTTCTATTAATGTGCTTTGATACAGCACTTTGGGAACATCCAACTTCTTTTGTAATTGCCTTTTGAGGCTTTCCCTTTTTATGGAGGGTGTCAATGATGGTTTTCTGCACAACTGTCAGGTCAGCAGTCTTTCCCATGATTATGATTCCTACTGAACCAGACTGAGAGGCCATTTAAAGGCTCAGGAATACTTTGCAGGTGTTATGGCTTAATTAGCTGATTAGAGTGGGACACTTTGAGTCTAGAATATTGAACCTTTTCACAATATTCTAATTTTCTGAGATTGTGGATTTGGGGTTTTCATGAGCTGTAAGCCATAATCATCTCAATTATGACACATCACAGCTTGAACTATCTTGCTTTGTATGGAATGAGTCTATCTCATATATTAGTTTCACCTTTTAAGTTGCATTACTGAAATAAATGAACTTTTGCACAATATTCTAATTTTTTGAGTTTCGCCTGTATATATAATATATAATATGCATCCAAAACTTCATGTAATATAGAGTCTGGTTTTATTAAAATTATTTCTTTAGTCCAGGAAAGGGTTACAAGACATCAAATTAATGTCATTCTTATTATTTTCTATTGACTTCTCCATACTGAGCTTAAAGAAAACGGGACAAATTTACAATTCATTTAAAGTGGGCCTGGGCATTAAATTTCAATAGTTCTTCCTTATCTGATCTAATGAAAAAATCAGGTGTGAATATTTCAGAAGACAACTGGAATAGTATTCAGGAGATTCATAATGAAATTCAAGTTACAGCTCCTATATATTTTGTCTTTTAACCACTACATGATGTATTAGCTGATACATGAATAATGTGTTGTATTGTACATATTTATATACTTTTTTGCTATTAAATTCATATTCTGATTTTCTATTTATACAAATACCAGAGGAACTTATATCAATTAAAATATGTTACATATTAAACATAATAATACAGTGGTACAATGAAACAGTTGTAACATTTATCATTGTGGATCCTTGATGCTCTCTGAGCTTGGTTCTTTTCTTGTTGAAATTTCATTACTTATCTAGGTAATCTCATCAGTGCCAGTAGGGAGGGGAGTTTGGTCTTTTTATGTACTACTGGCTTGCCCTGTAAGTAATGGCGGGAATGTTCTTGATGGTTCCTTGATTAAACTGTTATAATGCATATTTTTATTTGGAAAAGCAGTTGCATATACTTTGTAAGGATAATTGGTTTATCTTTATTACCATGCATGGTATCATGTCATTTTTATACACAGATATATGTACCAAAAGTTGGAAATAAAAAACTTGGAAATTACAAAATTAATGTTTCTTACTTCACATTAGTGGCAGCTCTACAGGCCTTGCAATTGTATTTAATAGGGTCAGAAATTATTTGTCTGTTTTATATTAAGCAAGTTTTTTAAAAAAATATTTGTATTACTGCACATAGAAGGTAAGATTTAGCTATGAATGAGAGATGTCAATTATTGTTTCTGTGTATGAAAGGAAGAATTTATAGATTAGTAAAAATTGTCTATTAATGCTTTATTGGGTGATAATAATCAAAGAGTCAGAGGTAGGTTTGGGGATACATTGTGCACCATTTGGAATTAATATGATCTGGGGGAAAAATTACTCAATTCAGAGACCTAAATAAAAGAGGGGGTATGTATAGAAAGAAGGAGTAGATTATTTTAAGAGCCAAGAATGGGTCAGAATGTTGTTTGCTTAATAGGTATCTGCTTGGGGGGAAGAAGGGGGTTATCAGGACCAGGACTCAGCTTCATGTTGTTGGGGGAAGCCTAGGTCAGAACAGTAATTTGCTTATGGCAAAGACAGACAAGACTTCCATAAATAACTGAGCTGTTTCGAGTTCTGCCACAGGTTACAAATTTATCCATAATTATTTAGATCCATATTTACATAAAACCTGAAAATTCCTTTAGACTTAAATTTAAAGGTCATTTTAATGATTTTATGTGGTTACCAGGATTTTCATCATTTTTTCTTTTCTTTTGAACAATAAATCAATAAGTTATAGCACCAATTGCTTTGAAATGTTCCAAATATTTTAAACTTCAGTTTTACTATTGTCCTTAAACATTAAACGTATTTATCTGTGAAGCATGAAATGAGTTAAAATGAATATTTTACAAAGAATATTAGCACTCCTCGTCCAAGCAGACAGCAAGCCCAAATGTTTGTAGTACTTGCAGGAAGAGATCATGGAGGAGGAGCAAATGACTGGGAAAAAACCTCCCAGCATTACAATAGCAGCTCAGTTCTCTTTGTGCGTATATCACAAGATGCATAAACTAAAGCAGTAAAGGTTGCAGTGTTGTTTTCATCATTTTTCAAAAAGCATCAGATCTTGTATACATGCACAGATATACACAAGCCTTTGAGGGCAGTGTTCTATAAGATGTGCCTGCTTTAACATTGCAAAAAAAAAAAAAAGGTGGGGTTGTTGTTTTTTTGCATTAACAAACTTTATGATAAATTCCTCTTGAATGTTTTGCATAACCCTGGTATCTTGAATGTCTTGTGCCTTCCATAATCAACCATGTGAGACAGGATAGGTTATTTGCAGGATCAACTCTCCCTGAGGACTTATGTCATCCTATTAAGTTAGATAGAATGGATTTACTCCAGATCCCTGATCTTAAATGTTGCCACTTAATGAGAACTCAATGACTTTCGCAGCCCTTTGGTACAAAGTCCCACCTGATATCTGAGAAATCCTTACTCTTTTAGCCTTCTGGAGGCTTGTGAAGACTGGTCCTCCCCCCCCCCAAGTATTGGGCTAGGTTGGGGATGAGCTATGAGGATGTTTTGTCTAGAGTTTGCTTGAAAGGGTACTTTTGTTTTTCACCATGTTTTTATGGATTGTTGTAAGCCTCCTAGAGTCATTACATCAGCCACAAGACCATATCAGTCCTTTAAACAATCTTATTCACTTATATCCCCATAGGTAACTTTCAAAGCATCCAGATATTCAGTATCTCCAGATTTAAGATATGTTCTCCTTGCTTATGACATTAAACAGGTAAGCACACATTGAAATATTAAGTACTAAAATATCTATTAATTATCTGAACAATGTTGTCATGAAATAGCCTGGAATCTGAAAGAAATATGTTTTAACACAGAATACTCTTAATGAGTTGGAATCAGAACTGTATTTACAATTATTTTTTGATTAAATTGGATTTGAATAGTATTTTAACAAAGGGTATGCATATAAGACTGGTAGAATCATTATTCTTAACTGTTTAAGGATAATGGATGTCTTTACAACAATGTAACTTTAAAGATCAGCAATCAAGAAACTTACTTTAAAAATAAAAGGTAAATGAGAACTGGGTATATCAGATCAGGAAGATTATAACTGAATCTTTTTTTTATGCTATGAGAGACTCTTGACTGAAACTGAACCCACCCAGTGATTTGACTCTGTGGAGAAAAGACCATGACATTTGTTCTGTACTTGACAAAATAAAAGCTTAAATAAAATAATTTAATTATATAAAGTAAATGATATAGGATAAAATATTACAAAATTACCACTCTTAGGATTTGGCCTTGAGCTGATAAAGGATCCTTTAGTAGTTTGGCCTCCTATTTTAAGACAAGTACTAATTGCAGATTTCCAATTTTACATCTGTTTGATTCTGACAGAAATGATGGTGATTAGTGGTGGTGGTGGTGGTGATGATGGTGGTGATGATAGTGATTTTCTGATTTTCTGAATTCATCAATTGCTACAAAGTATTATAAATGTTTAGGGTTCTTTAAAAAAAACCAAGAACAGCTTGTTTGTTTTGGAATGATCATTCAAGCTACTTTCTTGGAACAGATTTTCATGCATACATAAGCAAATCAGTAATGTGATGTGCTTAGAACAAGAACAAGTCCATTTTGCTTTAAAATAGTATATTATTACAAATTAAATTTAAAATAACTTTTTAATAAAATTCTATTAGGTTGAATACTGAGAATATTAATGAAAATAGCATGGAACCTAAAATGCATTGCACAATGCACATGCCATAGAATTTGCATTGCAATTTCATGTCTGCTGAGTGCCATGACTGTTTTACAATCATTCTCATTCTTCCACAATCACATGCTAGTTCAGTGATCTCCAACCTTGGCAACTTTAAGACTTGTGGACTTCAATTCCCTGGCTGGAGAATTCTGGGAGTTGAAGTCCACAAGTCTTAAAGTTGCCAAAGTTGGAGACCGCTATGCTAGTGGATTGTGCAAGATTACATTACATTGTTACTATTACTGAGGAGAAGAAAAGCAGAGCAAAAAGCTGACATGATTTTTCAGTTGTCTTCTTAATTATCTTCTCTTTCACCAGTTTCTGAAAAAGTTTTAGAATGGTGTAGAGTTTTTATATATCCAAGATATTTTGATTGTCACAAAAACAGGAAAAGAATTCAGAAGACATGAGATTGGATCATCTAGGTTTTAACAAAGAAGATGAGCTCTCTTTATGATGACTGGGTTTCCTAGACAATAATGCAGAAGTGATTTTGTTGCTTCCTTCTTTCAGAATTTTTTTTCTCCTGAAAAAAGATATATATACATTTTCAATATTGTTTTCACAGATATGTCTGCTTCGTGTCTGATATTCTTAGATAATTTTAAATACATAATTAGTTACTTACATGATGTGTTAATAAACAATTAATGTACTTGAAACTATAACTACAATTCTTAGTTTTTGAAGAGTTCTGAATAGATCTAGCTGCTATAATTACAGTCAAAAAATCAACTTTCAGGGTAGATGGCTAGGGCTTGCAATAGAAGTTCTCATTGTGAAATATTTCTCTTAAAAGTTCTAGCAATTCCATATGATATAAATCCTCTTTGTGTGCCACTGCCTTCAGCCAGCTAACTTTATTACTATTTATTAAATTATGTACTGCATTTCAGTCCTGAGGGCACTTGGACAGTTATCCCATTCCATTTATTGTACATATGATCAGTTCTCCTGTGTATGCTTAAGTTTTGTCTATTCCTTCTTTTATTTTCTCAAACTTGAATTCTTTCAGAAAATGGGAAAATGTTCATGGACACTTTTTGTTAACTGATGTGTATCCTTCTCCCATTCCATCAATTCCATTGTACCTCTGTTCAGTCCAATTTATGCTTTCCTTCCTTTTAAAGAAAAGGAAAAACATATAGGAAAGTCCAACAAAACAATATATTGCATAGCTTGCCCCTCACTCAACCATGCATTTTTATTGGTTGGTTGATTGATTTATTGATTGAATTACTTACAAAGTACAGGATATTTATTTATTTATTTTTTAAATGGAACTTCCCAGTAATGGAATGTTTTAGAGAACTCCAAAATATTATATTCCCCTTCTAGATCATAATGATCTAGAAGTGTCAGGAGTAATTTTATAGAAATTTATTTTCCAAACTGAAAATGAAAGTAGTTCAGAATCTTCCAGAAATAGACATGCTCTGAAACAGGATGTTTAATTTAGTCTGGTTTGGAAGTTCAGTTTCATAATTGAATTGAGAATGGAACAGATTACTCTGAGAATGGAACAAGGAAGGTAATTCTATCTAGTAACAGGGTTTATATACCTGTTTGAGTTGTTTAATTTCACTGTTATGGATAAGTGAAACAAGTATTGTCCCACAACAGTCACAATCACAATAATCACAATCATATTCACTTTACATATTCAATGGTTTTTTAAAAAATAAATCTGAATGAATTTTTAAAAAATCAATATGTCTCTTTTGCACATGTGTTCCTCTTACCTAGTATTTTGATTTTCTTTCACTTATTCATGTCTGCATGAATATATCTTGGAGTTACTTTAACTTATATATATATATGCTGTTTATCAGTTCTTTTTACTACATAATCCTGAACACAGTAAGAGTAATATTACTATGTTCACAGTAATCAGTATTAGAAGAATTATGATCTTTGATTTTTTAAAGCCAAAAGCTCCTTGTACTTGAAATATAAATTCAACAAAACACATTTCCTAAACAAAATTATTGACAGAACAGACATTTATTTCCAGACATAATGAAAGGTGCATGAAGAATGCTTTCTTAAATACCTTTATTTGAAGAACATTTGAGAAAAAATTAAAGCCCAATGGTTATTATTCAGTTACATTGTTCAACACTTTCAAAATACAGAACTTACTTGAATGTCAGAATAAATTGTTTATAGATAATTTCTTATATACACTATTTATAAACAGTTCAGACTTGTCCACCTATACAATTTTATTCGGTAGATAACTTGATGATCAGCTTTGTCAGATACCAAAAGTTCAAATTGTATAAAGATTTATAAAACCAAATAAAGAGTCTTATTATATACTTTCTTCCTTGCAGAAAGTAGAGAAATGGCAATATTAGTCCTCACTTTGCTTGCATTGTAGCATTGAAATTTTAGTGAAAAAATATCATGTTTTTAAGATAATTTAATAATTACCTTAATGAGGATCTGAAAGTCATGTATTTTCCCACACTATAATGAAATGATGGCCACCATTTGAAATATATTGTATGAGGGAATTTTCAAGTGGAGATTTGGTCATGTTTTTGGAAAAAATAATCTATGTAAATAGTCACTTTGTATTTTAACATGAATCACAAAACTAGATTTTGTAAAAGTATGTATTACTCATAGTTTATTTAAAATAACATTTCATCTGCAGCTCTATGCAAAAAAATATTGATCCTTATAGATCCAATTTTTTCCCCTGGGGAATCAGTAGTCAAATAATGTTGGCTTAGGGTTTGGGTCTGAGGATTCATGGATGCTATTATATGAATCTGTGAATACATTTAAAAATGCATGTTAGTGTCATAATTTGATTCTTGCAGTCATGAAAACAGTTTCAGAAAATACGAAATTTTCAGAGGCAACAGAATTATTTCATTAAATAATTACTGTAATCAATGTGGTTCAACTTCCATAAATGAGAATTGATCTTTATTTGTAATGTCGAAAGGTGTTCAGTGTAAATGGGAATGCATCAATTAACATGTCACTGAATGTACAATAAAATTGGGTAAATAATTCTTAAATCCGATGCCCATTAAGATATATAGACTTCTCAATCAGTCTTAAGAGTTAGTGATTTAGCAGCTTCATTAATACACATGGATCAAGCTAAGCTTACTATTGTAGTTCTGCTTTTCTATCCATATGCATTCATTTCAGTGCATGAGCTTTGATTAGTTTTGCAGAATGTAATTTCCTGAAAGAACTAGAACAGTTTTACAGTTAAAAAGAGAAAGCAAAATCGAATGGCAATCGGAGGGGAAGGAGGCGTGTTTAAAGATTTTGGTTGTAAACACAGAGAAAGCAATATAGAATTTTCACTCATTTAAAATTCATATTTAAAATACAAACTGAATTTACTACCAGAAAATATGCCAGTATTTTGTATTGCAACCTTTTCTTTGTTACATTTATCATATAGTTTAATGAAAACAGCAAGTGGTTGAAAACATCAGGCTAAAAATCAGAAATCTGAATTCTAGTCCTGCCTTAGGCACAAAGACAGCAGAGTGGCTTTGAGCCAGCCATACTCTCTCAGCTCTAGGAAAAAGGCACTGGCAAGCCACTTGCAAAAATGCTATCAGGAAAAGATGGATTTCTCTAAGCAATCATCTGGAAACTGCCTTTAAAGACAACTTTATTTATATTTAGTTTTTCTAACATTGCAGCCAGATTTGGAATCGGCTTTTAATTTTTGCTTTGTTCACTAAACATACTATACAAATTATCTCCTGCTTACAAGAATTTTGATAAATCAATTTCTTTCCATATCTTATTACAAAGTTCTAAAAATAATTTTAAGCAGATGACAAGTAGCATATGTTAAAATTAAAATTACATATTTAAGACAAATCTGAATTTCCCCAAATCATCCTGCTTTTCTGTAATGTGTTATTGGATATTCACACAGTAGATATTCACACAGTGGATATTCACACATTGGATATTCACACACCACTGTGCATATGAAATTTTATATGCAAGTCTTTTATTCAATCATCATCTTTTCCTTTATCCATAGGCAAAAACCCCCACATAGCCTAGGAAGCAGATTTCACAGAAAGAACACACTCATGTTCATCTTCAAAACTTTTTAAAAGATCAATTTTATGAAATGCTTTTTGTAACAGGCATTTATGTGTTGTAAATAAAATCTGTGAAAGATTGGTGCCAGGAATACCATTCCATATTTAAATAAAAGGTTATTAGTATTGATAAATATAGTTCTAAAATGAATATTTAATTTTACAGTAGACATTGATTGCAACTTTATGAACATTAATTTTCTTTAAAAATATGTGTTGCTGATAGTCATGAATTTAGCCTAGTACTATCATTTAAAAGTTTATAATTTAAATATGATTTAATATTATGTATTACACTTGAAGAGAGTTATTTTGGTGTAGTTATTTTGGTATAATCATTAAGGCTAGAAATTAACAGAATAACAGAGTTGGAGTGGATCTTGGAGGTCTTCTAGTCCAATCCCTGCTCAAGCAGAAAATCCTATATCATTTCAGATAAATGTGTCAGGTTTCCAAGTGATGAAACCCATTTAAAATGAAAAGTACAAAGTCCTTCGTTCAAAAAGATTTCTTTTATTTAGGAAAGCATCAAATTGGCAAAGACTCTGGTAATTCCGGATCTGACCCAACCCGAAATTACCCCACAATACTATAAGTTAGAAACAAACCCCAAAAGTCACATTCTCTAATAGAAGTAATTCAACATTGTCTGATGTCATAAATCTCCACCTCCAGAGGCCCAAGCTCGGACAGCTCTTTTCCCACCAGAAAGAAGATCACCTAGCCAAAACACTCTCTTTATCTCCACTCCTACACCCTTAGGAATTGTCAAGCCCGAAACCCTTCCCCCCATAACTGCCACAGAGAAAGTAAGAAAAAGAATATATACTAAGACAAACTAAAATGACTACACTTATGTCAATTTCGGGCTTGACAAAATGACTGTTCAATCTCTTCTTAAAGACCTTAAAGTTTTGAAGCACCTTCAACTTCTGGAGGCAAATCATTCTATTGATTAATTGTTCTAACTGTCAGGAAATTTCTGCTTAGTTCTAGTTTGCTTCTTTCCTTGGTTAGTTTTTAACTGTTGCTTTTTGTTCTGCCTTCAGGTGCTTTGGAGAATAGGTTGATCCCCTCTTTTTTGTGGCAGCTCTTTAGATATTGGAACACTGCTATGATATCAGCCCCAGTCCTTTTCATTAAACTAGACATATCCAATTCCTGCAACTGTTCTTCATACGTTTTATCCTCCAGTCCCCTAATCATCTTTGTTGCTCTTCTCTGCACTCTTTCTAGAATCTCAACATCTATTTTATATTGTGGTGACCAAAATTGGATGCAATATTCCAAGTGTGGTCTTACCAAGATATTATAAAGTGGTGCCAACGCTTCACACTATCTTGATTCTATCCCTCTGTTAATGCAGCCTAGGACTGTGTTGACTTTTTTGGCAGCTGCAGCACAGTGCTGGTTCATATTTAAGTGATTGTCCATTAGATTTCCAAGGTACCTCTCTCAGTTACTATTGTTGGGGGAGGTACCACCTATTCTATATCTGTGCATATGGTTTTTTTTTGCCTAAATGTATAATTGCTTTTTTTACCATTGAATTTCATTTTCATAGATAGTGTCCGGTTTTCAAGTCTGTCAAGATTTTCTGTATCTTGAGCCTATCTTCTGGAGTGTTGACTATTTCTCCCAGCTTGGTGTCATCTGCAAATTTGATAAGTTTCCCTTCTATCCCCTCATCTAAATCATTGATGAAGAACACTGGACCTAAGACAAACCCTGAGTGCCCCATTGCATACTTCCCTGCATGTAGATGCAGTTCCATTAAAGACTACACATTGGTGTAGTCATCTAATTGGTTGATTACAAATCCACCTGGTGATGATGCTGTTTAATCCACATTTTTCTATCTTATTAAGTGGTAGGTTATGGTGTACTTTATCAAATGCCTTAGTGAGGTCCAAGTAAATTATATTCACAGTCTTTTTCTCTGGTTCATTTTGTCACATTGCCGAGGAATGAAATTAGATTTGTCTTGCATGATCTGTTTTTGACAAAACAAGATTGGCTTCTGGTTATGACTTTGTTTGCCTCTAGGTGTTTTCAGATTCATTCTTTGATTATCTTTGCCAGAGTCTTCCCAGGTATTGATTTAAGCTGATAGGTCTATAGTTTCCAGGATCCATTTCCCCCCTTTTTAAAGATGGGAACTATATCAGACTTTCTTTAGTCCTCTGGTAGTTCCCCGGTGCTCCAGGATCTTTGAAAGATATAGTTCAGTGGTTCTGAGATCACATCTGCCAGTTCCTTCAGAACCTTGGATGTAAACACAATCATTTTATATAGTCATCAAAAACAGGGAGGCAGGGACATGCCCAATATGTCAATATACGTATTATCAAGAAGCACAGTTAAGGCACATGATTCAATTTATTATAGAAAACTCTTCTAAACAATGGGTTCTAACAGGAACTATGTCACAGCTAAACAAGTTTAGAAATCAGTGCCTTTTTTAAATCCAAAACATTTTTCTGGAATAAAATCATTTGAAAGTGTTTATTAAAATAATGCTTCAAATTTGGAAAAACAAATACACCGTTTGATAAAGGACATTTCTCCTTTAACTGCTTTGATAACATATTTTATTCAGTACAATTATAATGCTAAAATGAAAACTTGAGTATATATAATCTAAAGACCAAAATACAATGGCGAATATCCCAACGAAAATCAGATAATGCAACAAAAAGCTGATAAGCTATCATGGTTTTTTTGGTATTGATTTAAATATCTTCTAGACAATAGAAATATTACAGTGTCAGCAATATGACCTTATACTAACTTCTGAAATTTAATATTCCATTATTTAGGGCAACCAAGAGGACAAAATTTATAAATGTATAGATTATTACTGCAATTAGAAATACCACATGACTTAAAGGAAGCTTGGGGTACCACGATATAGAAGACAAAATTGGCAGAAATTATGGAGATCAGATGAATTTACTTCAGCTTCAATGCAAGAAATGCAGTGGAGGTGTTTGATGCCTGTTAGGCTGGCACATATTTATCCATATTATTCTTTCCAATGTTGTAGAGATCGTTTTTTAAAAAGCTCATTTTTTTATTTGTGATGGTCATATTTATTTTTTATTTTTATTTATTTTTATTTGTCAATCGTTTACAAGATAATAGATATAAGTATATACATAGTTATGAATACATGAAATGGGTACATATAAGAAAAATAAAAGAAACAATAGGACAGGGACGGTAGGCACGTTGGTGCACTTATGCACGCCCCCTACAAACCTCTTAGGAAAGGGGTGAGGTCCATAGTAGACAGTTTAAGGTTAAAGTTTTTGGGGTTTGGGAAAGAAACCACAGAGTCAGGTAGAGTATTCCAGACATTGACCACTCTGTTGCTGAAGTCGTATTTCCTGCAATCAAGTTTGGTGGGTTAACCTTGAGTTTGTATCTATTGTGTGCTCTTGTGTTGTTATGGTTGAAGCTGAAGTATTCATTGACAGGTAGGACATTGCAATGATTTTATATACCATACTTAGATCAGACCGAAGACGGCGTAATTCAAGGTTTTCTAGGTCTAGAATTTTAAGTCTGGTGGCATAAGGTATTCTGCAACGAGTAGAGGAGTAGAGAACTCTTCTTTTGAAATATTTCTGGACTTTCTCAACTGTGCTAATATCAGATACATAATGTGGATTCCAGACTGATTAGCTGTATTCAAGTATAAGTCTAGCAAATGTTTTGTATGCTCTAGTTACTAGTGTAATATTACCAGAGAAAAAGCTACGTAGGATTAGGTTAACAACTCTTAATGTCTTTTTGGCTATGTAGTTACAGTGGGCTCTAGCACTTAGATCATTAGAGATGAGTATTTCAAGGTTCTTTACAGAGTTTGGATCATCAACAAGGTCTTAACTATTCAGCTTGTATTTTATTTTCTGATTTTTTTTGCCAATATGTAAGACAGAGCATTTATTTGTTGAGATTTGAAGTTGCCATTTGTTTGACCATTCTGATACATAGTCAAGATCTTTTTGAAGGGTAGCAGTATTGTCTGTGGTATTGAACAGCTTTACATCATCAGCGAAGAGAATGCAGTTGCTCTTAATATGATCACAGAGGTCATTTATGTAGAGTATGAAGAGAGTTGGTCCAAGAACACCGTCTTGGGGGACACCACTATTGACAGGTACAGAATTTGATAGGACACTCCCAATTTTGACCATTTGTTGTTTGTTTAACAGGAATGCTTCTATCCAGTTATGTCCAGAGATACCATAAGATTTTAGTTTTAGGAGTAGTTTTTCGTGTACCACTGAATCAAAGGCTTTACAGAAGTCTATGTAGATTGCGTCTATTGTTTTGTCCTGATCGAGTTGTGTAGTCTATGTGATAAATTTATACTCTTGGAAAATAGGTTTTGGAGAGATAAATATTATGCCTAACAGAAAATTGATCATTCTCCAGAGTTAGGCTTATTGCACTTATTAAGGGCCAAATCAAAAGCTTAAAAATAAAGAATTGGTTATCTATTTAATTATAGTAGCCAAAGAAATATGTGTGCATTATTGGAAAATTTTAGATTACAATTGAGATGTGGATTAGTAAAGTCTCTTCAATTGCCACTTTAAAAAAATCACAGACAAGGTTAAAGGAATCACATTCAGACACTGTTGGATTCTGTGATTTAAAAGCAATAGGTTATAATCTGGTGTACCTCTTATATGATACATTTTTACATGCATTATATCTGATTTTTTAATTACACAGTAGTAGATTGTTAAAATATATTTTCTATTTTTTTTTCAGAAAAAATAGAATAATCTTGTAATTATGTTAATGCAACTATCTGATATTATAATAGGGAAAAGAAATGAGCAAACTAATTGGGTGGGGGAAAACTAGGTTTAACTTTAAGTATGTGAGTTAGGTTTGGTTTTATAATTTTTGCTTGAAATCTAGATATGTAATTTGAATGGATGCACTGTTTGTTTCCAAAGCTCACAAATCGATAATAATCCAATCCCATCAGATTTTTTTTGCTTAAATTATCTTCTCTTGTTTTAATTCCTATTTGGAGAAAGTGAAAGAATTTGATAAATGCTTTGATAAATGAAACAACCAACAAATTGTCAACTGCAATCACTGGACTCCCTGAGGTTCACAGTAAACTGTAAGATTAGATTTTAAAAATAGACTAATTTGAGAACAAAAGCTTGTGCCTGTGTTTACAGAACAGTCTATTTCCACAATAAGTGGGGGAGAAAGAGAATTAATTGGTTTGTGTAAATGAATCTTCTGTCATGAAGTATAAACTATTAGCTTCATGAAATGGCAAGAAAAACTCACATATAAGAAAAATAAATACCATTATATGCTAATTATAATTTAGTATTAGTAAATCTCCTGGCTATTGAATGTTAACACATTCAAAAAATTGTCAGGATTTTTCTTTTTAATGAGCAAACTTTTCAGGATAACAACAGCTGTTTGTAACTGAAATTATATATTTCCAAAAAGGTCAACAAAATTGAAGATGGGATTGGCTTGATATTATGCATATTAATTATTTTAAATGTACAATGCAGATATATATATTAACAAATTATAGTATGGTTGCTTATTATCGTAGAGAAAAAAGTTAATTACACACAAATACTTTAACACAGTGTTTCTTCCTGCTTAGTCCTGAATTTCAGGAAAATCGTTCCATTGTGATCCCATGCTTTGTATGCCAGTATATATAGATTAACTTCTGGATTATTAAGATACTTTGTGCATTAAGAAGCATTAAGTTGAATATATAGGAGGATATTGCATTCTGACTGTGGTAGGGATTGAGGGAGACAGTGTGTCAACTCACACTTGGCCAAATACATTTCACTTCACTTCACTTCACTTCAGTTCAATATTGATTTCAATTATATAGAATTATATTAATATACAACAGTAAAAATAATAACCATGGTGACAGCAAGCCACTTATTTAGGAGATAAACAAGATTAGGCACAATTTAAAACAATGCAAGACTTTGGTTTTAAGAGTCAAAAAGACAATGTTCTGCAGTCTTGAAAGATAACTAACAACTAAATAAAATACATCTAGGTGTGGAACGTAATTATCACAGAAGGGAGAGACAACATTCTACCCAATGCAATGTTTTTAACAGTTTTGCATGCCTTAGCAATATACTGTATAACAAGAGGTAAGCATCTATTTAACAAGTGGTAAGCATATAGACAAACTGAAGCAGTCTCCAATGGATATAGTTAAAAAGACTGTTATGTATTGTAATGTTGTGAAAAACTATAAATATATATGGTATCTTTTAAAAGATATGTGGGTTTCTTAAATTTCTAGAAATTCAATTTAAATTTGTCCATTTTATTCTGTCTTGAGTAGTTGCCCTACTTCAGAAATCTCTACTCTGCTTTTATATACACTATGTATAAGGGCATCTTTCACCTCTGGACCGTATCTGGTATTCTTTTAAAGTCTTGAAAGCAATAAGACAAATCTAGGATAATCTGTGAAATATGTCACTTGTTTAACTGCCTGCTTCACATAATTTTCATTTTTTAAATATCTCTATGAAACCTGGGACTTCCGGTTTGGGTCTCTTCAGCGACAGACCAAAATCCACGATCGTGCGCGGTTTCAATCTGTGCTCACCACTGGAGCGCCCTGATCTTTTGGATTTGGGGCTGAAGCCACCCTGTAGAGGTGGTGAAGAGGGGGGAGATTGCTAGACGAATGGAGGGGAGCCGCATCTCTCCTCCTTGGCTGGTCTAAGCTCCCTTCCCCGAAGGCGGTTGCAGCGGTGGTCAGAAATGGCCACCTCAAAGAAGAACCCGACTGGATTGTGCAGGAGGAAGACAAAGAGGAAAGCAGGACAGACTGGGCTAAACAACAGAGAACATCTAAGCAAGGTTCCCTGAATCTAAAAGTACCTAGAGGGATACTTCTGAAAGAAGATCTTTAAGTGGCGAAGGAGAGAGAAAAGGAGGTTAAAAACCCCTTTTTTTACCTTTATATTGACAATTACAAATGGTATCGAAAGAAATTTATATATCTATTTTGACACTAATAGGCAACCTTAAGCTGAAATCTAAGTGTCAAAAGGAGAATAAAGATTTTTTTCTTGGTCATTTTAAAGCCCTAAAAAGAAGAAGAGTGGAGGCAAAAGGGTGGGACTTGGAATAATGGAAAAATGGAGTGCCACCTGGAAAAATAAAGAGGATTAACAGTGAAAAGATTCCCGAGGATACATTGTAATTGAAATCTTATTAAAAGATACAGTAACCCACGGAAAGGAAAAGTAAAGGAAAGAAACAAGAAGGAACAGTCTGGGATCATTTGGTGATTTAAAAAAAAGTTTTTGCATTGGTTTTTTTTTCTTTCTTTTCTGTTTTTACTTAAAGTCAATCGGGTGGTTGTTCAAAAGTGTTTAAAATGCCATCACTCCTGGAGGAATTGAAGATGAGTCTTAAAAAACAGAAAGAAGATGCAGAAAGGGGAGGAAGATCCTTTGGCTTTGTATTCGAATTTTTTGAAATGGAGATCCTGAACTATGAAAAGGAAAAGGAAAAGCTTCAAGAGCAAGAAGAAGGGCGGGACAAAGAAGAAGCCATTTTCAATGATCAAATAATGCAAAGTGTGGTAATAAGGGGAAAAAGAGGGAAAGGAGTTAAAAGTTTGAGATCAAAGGGAACAGCCAAAAAGAAAAATAGTCTGAAAAAGAAGTATAACAGCAAGGAGAAGCAGAAAAGAAAACTACAGAAGGGAAAATTAGAGAGAGAAAGGTATAAAAAAAGGGATGAGAAAAAGGGGGGAAAGATAGGAAGGGAAAAAACTTATGAGGGACAAAAACAGAAAATAAAGAAAAAGGGGAAACATACTAGGATTAAAGGTATTGCTCAGATAGAAAACACAGAGACAATAGTTAAATTAAGTTAAAAGTGAGGATTCTGCAAAGGTACAAAAGATAGTGTTGTGACAGTAGAATACTGTAATGAGTTAGAAATGAAATAAGTAAATAATCTGAGATAAAACTGTATTGTTATGTAATGGTATGTTTATTTATAATTAATGCAATAATAAAGAAGAGAGGGAAACATAGCAATTGCTTCTAAAGATTGATAAAATATTGAAAAGAAATGTGAAAGATTTATAAGGAAATTTATACCAGTTATTAGAATGAATTTGAATAATTATTTTGCTTATTAATAGTAAATAATTTATAAGATAAAACTGTATGACTATCCAATGGTATGCTTATTAACAGTTAAGTAATAATGAAGAAGGGAGGGAAATATTTCAACTGTTCTCAAAGATTGGTATATATAGGTTTTGCTAGGTTTTTAGAATTTTTCTTTTTACATTTTCAAGGGGAAGTACTAAGCAGAGTCTGAATGATGAGATCTACATGATATAAAATAGATATTAGAAATTTGAATGTTATAATTTTAGAATGCACAAATTCAATGTTTAATGAGATTTCATATGATAATAACAATAAGATATAAAGGTGTTGCACTTCGATTGGCAATCATAGGGGGAATTTTGCTTCTTAAGAATGTTGGAAGAGAACATACGAAATTGTAAACAAGACAGACGAAAGTATAAGTACAATGAGTAAAAAGATATAGAAATTTAGGTAAAAGAAATACAATAAGAAGAAAATGAGATAACCATAAAAGAAAATTAAGAGACGTAAAAGGAGAAATAGTGAGAAGTTGGAAAAAGATTAATAAGATATGAAGTTGAATGCATAAGATGAATATGCATATGAAATTGTGTCTGTATGGAAATGTGATAACCCGGAATGATGCTGTACTCAAATAAGACGTTTTATTTCTTTTGTAAAAACTCAATAAAACTTTATTAAAAAAAATATCTCTATGGAACCTGGGAATGTACCCAGTACATTCTGTAATAGTATCAATCCATTGAGAGGTTTGTCTGGGTGGGGGATAAACTGTAGTGGCTCCTGTAGAAGTCATACACATGTGCATTCTACATAATTCTTCATTGTGACCTGTGGCTTTCTTCATAGTGGTTATTGTTCACTACAGCACCACATCCCAGCTGCTATTCTGATATTCTCCTTCTTGCTTCTATTTTGGTCACTTTCATGTTGGAAGTCTTCTTGATCACCTGGCTGTTTTTCCAGGCGTATTTCAAAGGGGTGGTGTCTTTGGAGGGATTTTTGAGGGTGATTTCCAAAACTCAGCTGTGCTTCCAGGGTTGTTTATAAGTCAAGTACAAAAATATAAAGAAACCAGACCTATGGAACTCAGTAGCATTTATTTTTGTTCTAAATAAAAAGGAAGATAAATAAATATTGTTTTCTGAATGTGCTAGAAGTACACTTGTTTCATTTAGGCTAGGAAGAAGAGCTCTCAAATGGAAATCCCAAATTGTAAGGAAAAAATAATATAGTGATGAAAATGTTGTTTAGGAAATCAAGAGGGATAGAGAGCAGGGAAGAGAAGAAAGAGAGAAGGGAAGAAGGAAGGAAAATACTATGAACACTCATAATCTGCAAATCAAACAAAAACCTTTTGTGTTTGCTTATATATTCTAAATAGAATTTTGTTTGTGGGTCCCAGCATTAGCTTAGATTGCAGCATTAGAAGTCCCTTCTGTATCATTCCTTCTATCTACAACATTAAAATGCTATTACATATTTATTTCATTATATTATAATGTTTTAGGATATAATGGTATCTGTGCTTTCTTGCTCAGAAATAAAATTAGCAAAAATCAAATGGAATTAGAAATAACAACCATAATAGATGTGATTAGATGCCAGGTAATAGAGAAGTGACAAAAAGATAGAAAAAAAACTTGAGAAACATTCAAAGAAACTGGGACGGAAAAATATTCATGTAATACCACAGAGCCATAAAATTACAAATTACCTCTATAATCTCACAGTGATGTTAATCACTAAAATTAATAATAAAATAGTCTGCTGATATTTTGAGAAGTTATATAAGTTCATGAGGGATACCTATTAGAAAAAAAAGTTGTCCTTGCATATTATTTTTCAAAAATGTGAAAATACCAAGGTACATTTAGATTACAAATTAAAACCTCTGGAAAAAAATTCTAGTTAGATGAATATTTATTTTGAAATACAGATAGAATGATATTATACACTTACAGAGACTGAAGTGTTGGGGAATGCCCAGTTTTCTCCCATTGTCAATTTGAATTACCATCTTTTGCTGAAAACAATTTCCTCCAATAAATGTATGCATGTGGTATGCCAGTGCGTGAAAGAGAGAATGAATAATAGAAAGAAGACACACTCTCGAAAGGATAGAGATAAGATCAATGATATATTTAAAAATGTACAGTATATCACATATCCAATAAAAACAGAGGAAGAAAAAACAGGAATGTAATTAGATACAGAGAAAATAAAACAGATAGTCCTTGACTTAACAACCATTCATTTAGCAACTGTTCAAAGTTATGGTGGTGCTGAAAAAAAGTGACTTATGACCAGTCCTCACCCTTATGACTGTTGCAACATCTGTATGATTATGTGATCACAGTTTAGTTTTTTAGCAACTATCACACATTTACAGCAGTCTTGTCATCACCATTTGTGATCTTTCTGGTTGGCTTCTGATGAACAAAGTCGATGGGGAAGCCAGTAGGGAAGGTCAAAAGTTATGGTTACATGATGGCTTACTTAATGACTGGCAAAAATGTTATAAAAATCAGGCACAGTCATTTAACAATTGCATCACTTCACTGAAAATTGTCTTCTCTGTATTGTGATCATAAGCTGAGGACTGCATGTATCTGTAACAGACAGTTTCTACCTTTTAGGATCAACAATCAACAGTAAAGGAACAAACTGTGAAGAAACAGACTATAGAGTAGAGATTGGTGTAGAACAGAGGTGGTATTCAGCAGGTTCTGATCAGTTCTGGAGAACTGGTAGGGAAAATTTTGAATAGTTCGGAGAACCAGCAAATCCCACCTCTGACTGGAGATTTTACAGTATCCTTCCCCTGCGACGCCCACCAAGCCATGCCCACAGAACCAGTAGTAAAAAAAATTTGAATCCCACCACTGGTGTAGAAGTTATGAAAGATATTCAGATGCTCGACTATACCTACAAAGAACAGAGTAGCACAGGCAAAATTATTCCTTGTGACTCTCTATAGAAGTGAAAGTTGGACTTTGAAGAAGCAGGATAGAGAGAGTATTGGCACTTTTGAAATTTGAAAACTCATGATAATGCCTTGGACAGCCAAGAAAATAAATTCCTTTGTTTGAAGACAAACAAAATGAATAATCAAACAAAGCAGCTTAGAGTTCTCACTTCAGGCACAAATGACCGACCTCAAATTATCCTACTTCAGACACATTATATATCTCTTGTCTAGAGAATGCTTTAAAGGTAAAAGTGGAAGAGAATGATCAATAAAAAAGTTGACGGACTCATTTACAGATGTAGTGGGCACCCTGTTAGAAAACCTGAAGGATAGGGAGAAAATCATGGAGAAAATCCAGGAGGCAGCACTGGCTCAATGCATATTATCATCTTCCTTTATTATTCTTTAATTCATTAAATTTATTTAATAATATTTAATAATAAATAATATACATAATTCATTTAATTTATTATTCTTTATTCATTATTTTGCAAGAAAAATAAAAAGTATTCTTCCTTCCTTCCTTCCTTCCTTTCTTTCTTTCTTTCTTTAAAAATAAAAAGTATTCTTCCTTCCTTCCTTCCTTCCTTCCTTCCTTCCTTCCTTCCTTCCTTCCTTCCTTCCTTCCTTCCTTCCTTCCTTCCTTCCTTCCTTCCTTGTATGTATGAACTAATAATTTCAGGGTAGGTTTAATTGCAGTAGAAAAATGGCACAATTTCTGACTAATATGTGAAAATGAAAGCATCATCCATTTTCAGACTAAATCAATGTTTTGTACCATTTCAGTATCTTCAGTTCTCATATGTATTATGTGTATTGTACAAACATATTTCTGTAGGTAAATATTAACACCCTCAACAGCTTATATATCTATATAATTCAGCCTCTATTACTTCACTTCTAAATAATCAGTTTACAGAAAGTGGAGAATCTCTGAAAGATGAATCGCTGAAATTTTAAATAATTGTCTTATATTTTAATAATGTGCTACAAAATCCAGATTAAAAGGGAATATGAAATATGAAAGCTATCTGAAATCTTGTTGCATGCTGGCTATTCTTGCATTTGTTGGCTATCAGAAGTGTTTAGCTAAGTAATGTGAAACACAGTCTGGAAAAGATGTGTATGCCAGGAAGATGTTTTCCAAGAACAAACTGCCTTCTTTAATAATTGAGATTGATGGAGCAAGGAAAATGATTTACTAGCATCTAGATTCCCTGATGTTACTGTGATCTCACCTGCTTGCTGTAATATTTATACTAAGTCACATCAAGAAATGCCACTAAAAATGTAAGGCAACCTCCTGGTAATTAGAAATAAAAGATTAGTTTCCTCTTTAACACTACAATAACTGTGTATAATATAATAACCTGTCCCTTCTATTCTTAGAAATAAATGCCTAGGTTCTCACAAACTTTGGAAAATGTCATGCATATTTTATATTAGCTTTCCTGCAACCTGTCACAGCTGGGTTTTTTTAGTGTATTTTAAAATGGTTTATTTCAGAATATTTAAAAAACCTGACATGCCTACTTCCATATTTACTACCACATTTTGACATAATCAGTGTCATGCCAATAAATGTTTAAGAACCATTTCTGTAGGAACTATTGACATCACCATGCTGCATCACTAGAAGGTACACTAAAATGTTGGAGCTTGGTTGCCAACTGCCTCACACAATTCTAGTAAATTTAAAACATTTGACTCTCTCAAGCTGGTATGAGGAATCCCTGTGCATATGTAAGTTATAAAGAGTATGCCACTGCTTATAACTCATTTATGTATAGGGATTCCTTGAACCTGGGAGTGGAATTGGGTTTTTAAAACAAAAACAGATGGGTTTTTTTCCCCTTTCGGATCTGTTAAATGCGTAGCTAACTTTATTTTAAATCAAAGAAATTGACTCCAAGGTATCAAGGAGGCACTGTCGTAGCAAACTCAGTGATAAATGCCTGCTGCAGCATACTATCCAGTTTCTAAATTTCTGTAATCTAATTCCCTTTTCATTGTAGAAAACTTGATTAATGTAGACTATACGAATCTAGTTTTACTGCTTGTAAGTTGGTGGTTAGAGACGTGTCACATTGCCAGTTAAATACCCCTTTAAGAATAATAGAAAATCAAATTTGTTGAATAAAGAAATAAAGATAAGCTTCATATGTGTCATCACAGAAAAAGCTGGATATAAATGGAATTAACCAGTCATTAATAAGAGCTTTTAAAGAAAATGTTCTTGTATATCATTTTAAAGGATTAGCCTGTGAGGAATAAGTTTTACTTGACTTTAGAAGTCAGTTTTTATTAAGATAAGAAGACCAGCTTTGCACTTCTTGCTTTCTGATTTTTGAATAAATTGCATTTATCAAATTTAGAGCTCAAATCAATTAAACTGAATTTTGTAAAAAAAAAATACTGTATTTTTTGAGAAATCTCTTTTTTCACTGTCTTCAACTCTTTTATTTAGAATCTAGAATGTTCAGATTTTATCTTGCTGCCAGCTGAAATTTTTATTCCTATGCAAAGTAAGGTGAGAACTGAACATGCTGAGAAATGTTTTTTGCTTTCATGGGATGCATCCTTGAGGAATTTTCCATCCTGCTATTTTAACTAAGTCATGATTCCTTTTAAGTGAAATATAAATTCAAAATATAGAGCCAATGAAGAATGTTATTTCTCTTCCAGTTCTTATATTGATGACTGAATAATGATAGGCTAGTAGTTTTTCTCTCAGTGCATTTTTTTTTAAAAGTATTCACCAAGGGAAAAAAAAAAGGGGGGGGGAAGAAATCTAGAAGCTTTTAAGCCTTTTGTATTTGCATTTCTAAACATTGTATACTCTATTGTAAGTTGAAAGAGGAGTTGGTGAATAAGGGAGTCCCAAAGGAGTAACAGTTAGCATCATTTCTTTGCTACAGATGAGCCAAAAATATTTTTGAAACTCTCTAGAAACGACTAAAAGCTTTGAAATATTTTAGAAATCCAAGTCCTTTTATAGCAGACCTGCACGAAAAATGTTTAACTATATTAATTACATAAAGTATATATACTATATTAGTCAAAGAAGCATGTTTGATTGACTATAGAATTCTATATGTGTATGTAAAATATTGACTATAAATTGTGTGTATTATACATTTGTGTCTTTAGTTAAAAGCCACTATGATACTGACTTGGTCAATGATATCTTTTTTTATTATATGTATTTTGGAATGAATTCATATCTATTGTGTGTCTTTTGAGGGAGAGCCTTGGAGGCTGTATTGAGCAAGGCTAAGGGCTGCATGTGGTCTACAGTTGCTGGACTGCCCACCTCTGCTATGGTGACAGTTTTGATATTCTGCTTTTCTTAGAAACAGGTTTCCCACTGTCACCTTGGTTTATTCTAGCTAAGCCATGCTGTTTTTCCTTCTTTATAAAGTGTCTTTATTTGTGAGAAAGATGACCTTCTGTTAGATCAGTTTCAGACCTTTGGCATCATATGAATTATTATTCTGATATCGCATTATTCTTTGAAATTCCAAGGGTATTACAATATTAGCTGAGTCTGTTTTGAAGGGATAATCTTTTACTGTAAAACTATAAAAATGTAGATAATTAAGCCCTGCCTCATTAAACAAGCATATGCTGCCAATTCAGGTGTAGAGAAAGTTTTAATTATGAACATACAGTAGTGTAATGAAACAAACAAAATGTTAAAAAGTTATACTATTTATGTAGTTCCTTACCAAGCACATCCAAATTATATTAAAGTAACCAAAATATCTTTACACTTGCCAAGGCATGTCACAACTTTTGTGCACCCCTTATGTTTGGAAATTGAAAGTTGAAAAATTTGACATGCCCTCGGTATGCAACAATCAAATCAATATTAGAGAAAATGTAGTCAGTTTTCTTTTAATATATGAACATGTAGTGTTAGTAAACAGAGCGGAAGACTTTGTATACAAGTTGTATTACAACCTGAGAAATCAAGCATGACAAAAGTATCAATTTTGTATATATGGTGAAATTCATATTTAAAAGCATCTAATGGGACATTTGTCCCACTGGGGTCAATAATGACAAAACTTAATTTAAAAGTACTTTGCTCTGGAACTAGCAAATAGGCCTGTACAGCATTTCAGAATCAAGCTTCTACCTGATTGTTTTTTAAATTATATGTTCAGCTTGTAGATTGGGATTTAGAGACAGAAGTTGTTGAAATAATTTTTAGTACAAAGCTGCAAACAATAACTCTGAATCTGCATAGAGATAGAGATAGATACAGAGCTAGAGCTAGAAATATATAGATATGTAGTGGATTCAAGGTTCAAATCCCTCTTTTCTTTCTCCTGCTAATGAATCCTAATGGACTGAGTCTTGACTTATTTGGAAGGATTGGTTGACAAATATGCACTGTTGCTGTAATGAATCAGCCTGATTTCAGGCCCTTTGCTTCTGATCTAGCTCTCTCACTTTTAACTCAAAGGCCAAAGGGTGCGATAAGCATGCTTCAGTATTCTTTAACAGAACCTGACCCTGTGAAAGGCAGCTTTGTAATTCTAAGATGTAATAGCATTTAGAAGATACAGGTTTGGAGTGCAATTGTGTATGTGAAATCACATTTTTCCTCTCAAATCCAAAGGACCACACTGCCCTAATTGGGATTTTTTTAAAAAAAAACATTTACTAAGTGGATTCCATCATGCATCTTTTGTAAAGATTACTTCTATTTCTATTAGGAAATATCATTAATATTGGAAAACATTATGCTACCTTTTCCTAAGATTGCACTTCAGGTGCTTAGAAACCTATTCATATTTACAAATGGCTGCCAAATGTTCTGCGATCATGTGATTGCCACCTGCAATCCTCTCTGCCAACTTTCCCAAAAAATCAATGGGGAAGCCTGCAGGGAAGATTGCAAGCAGGGAGAACATTGGATTTCAGTTCTATTCTCCCAGCACACTGCAGGATTTCCTTTCTCCTCTGAGCTTTTCAGAATGTTGGCATTCACTAGTGTTCCCCCACCCCCACCCCGAAGGTTCAGAAAGGCTCTGGAGAGGAGGGGGGGAAGGCCAGAAAAAAAAAAGCCAGCATTCTGAGCCATTCAGAACACTGGCATTTGTTAAAATTTTCTGTAGAAGAGGAAAGTGCTACCTCAGTTTTCCCTTCCTTTCAGGAAGTCTTAGAAAGGCTCTGAAAGGGAGGTGAAGGGAAAACATTTGCAAATGCCAGCATTCTGAAAAGCTAAGAAATCCCTTGGTGTGCTGGAAGAATGGACCTCAAATCTGGCAGAAACACTAGTGAATGCCTGCATTCTCACAATAATTCTCCCTGGTGGTACAGGAAGAGGGTCTGGGCCTCAGGTGTAGTGGGAGGTCTGGACCCTTTCCCCATGCGGTCACCTAATGATCATAACTGGGAGAGCCAGGATTGTGGTTTTTGAATGAAGTACCAAAGTGGCATCTTGCTTAACACCTGTTTGATTCAACAACACCCTAGATTCTGGACCCAACTGTGATCATAAATGGGAGGCTATCTGTAATGAACTGTCTGTAAGTATACATCCAAACTCAGATGCCTACAGAGTTTAACTCTGAGCTACATATCTATTAGAATCTATTCTGTGGTAGTGCCTGCCTTCAGAACAAAGTTTTCTTCAAGATTTGAACAGCCCCCATCCTACTGATATTTCAAAAAGCCCTCAAGACCTAGTTCTTCATCCCAGCTTTTGAGGATGAAGTCCCTTTCTTTTCTTTCTTTCTTTCTTTCTTTCTTTCTTTCTTTCTTTCTTTCTTTCTTTCTTCTTTCTTTCTTTCTTTCTTTCCTTCCTTCCTTCCTTCCTTCCTTCCTTCCCTTGTTTTTTTTCTTTCTTCCTTCCTTCCTTCCTTCCTTCCTTCCTTTCTTTCTTTCCTTCCTTCCTTCCTTCCTTCCTTCCTTCCTTCCTTCCTTCCTTCCTTCCTTCTTTCTTTCTTTCTCTTTTCCTTTCTTTTCTTTTTTCTTTTTTTGTTCTTTCAGTTTGTCATTTCTGAAACCTTTATTCATTTTTGGTTTGTTTTTGTTGTTTTTTTGTTTTTAAATGTATTTAATGATTGGTAACCATCCAAAGAGTAGGCAGCATATGTAGTGTTATTCTTCTTGTGATTATTTCTGTGGTGGAACTTCATTTGGGCTGAGAAGAAGGGAAACTTGCAACCTTGTCATCTTTTGCCCTTAAATTTAGTACTTGCATGCAACTGCTTATTTTTATGGGGAAAGGAAAGGAAAGGTTCTCCATGCTACCACACCACTGCCTTTTTATTCAACTTTAAATCAAACACTTGTATAGGCTCCTCCATAAAGAAGGGTGGGAAAGCAGAATCTTCTTTCGCAGGCTAGGATAGGAAGACTCTTCTTTCTATCTTCACACATAGAAAGTTTGTTCTGCTTTTCCCAAGAAAGCACTATTTTGCTGCCTGATCTGGCTTCAACAGCAGGACTGTTGAACAGCCTGTCTCAACAGCAGAATACTGCTACTGGGTTTCAGGCTTTACTGTAAAGACATCTACTTCACAGATGGTGATCTCAACACTGTGGCAAGGAGGGTGCATGAATGATTTTTCTGTGAATCAAGCCTGCACCAGTCTGCATAGTCCGGGGATTCCATTTCCTGTTTTAGATAATGATAGTTGGCAGAGTTTGAGATATTGTACAGATCTACTGTCACAGATACAGAAATGTCCTTGAAGAAAATATGTGGAAACCCTAGCTCAAGAAAGCATGAAGATGAAACTCAATATTGACCTGCCTTGACTCTCTTTAGTGTAACCAAGATAGAATGGGAAATGCTGTCAGACTTTCAAGATTCTGTTATACAGCCATATCAACGAAGCTCCAATATTTCTTGTGATGTTTGTTTCCTGAGCTAAAGCATCTTAAAGAGTTGACAGCTCTCTTCATGGGTAATGTAGTGCAGAAATTTTCCAATAAAAATTTGTATAGAAATAGTTTTTAAAATGTTCAAAATTCTTTGGTAGCAGTAGAAAAGCAACTTTATTAGTTGCATATATACTCATGTCCACATTTGTTCAATTAGGGATGTATCCCTAGTCCCTTCTTTTTAAGCTATGAAGTATTTTCTTGGAACCAATATAATAAATGACAGAAGTATGTGTAATGTAATTTTTGTATTGAACACAATAATATTGCCAACTTATTGATACATGGAAATATTTGCATATCTCCATTGAAGTAATGAAGTCTAAAATCATAAATCCATAAGCGTTTGCCTTAAAGCTTGAAGAATATGATAGAAAAAAATGGTAGATAAAAATAGCTGTTGTTATTTTTAGAAGCTTGAATTTTGGTCTGCTTTTTACACTATTGTTGTTTGATTCACATATGGATTATAGGTAGTTCTTAACTTACAGCCATTTGTTTGACATTTAGAATTACAACACTGAAAAAGTGATTTTTGTCTGGTTCTCACACTTATGACCATCACAGCATCCCCATGGTCATATTCAGACCATGGTCATATTCAGACACTTGGCAAACAGCATGTATTTAAGATGGTTCTGGCTTCTGGTAATTGACATTTGTGACCTTCCAAGCTGACTTCCAACGAGCAAAGTCAATGGGGAAAACCAGATTCATTTAACACCCACATGCTTCACTTAACAACTACAGAGATTCACTTAACAGTCATGGCATATTGGTTGTAAAATTAGGTGTGACTCACTTAGCAACCAATTTGTTTAACAGTGGAAATTTTGGGCCAATTGTGATAATAAGTCAGGAATTATCTGTATTTAAGTCTCCCATTCCGGTTCCAAAAATAGAAATGTACAAATTGTCTACAGTATATAGAGACCTTTTCTTTAAACCAATTTTTGAAATGTAATGGAAATATGTACAATGCTAATAATTGCTAATTGGTGCTGTTTTCTAACAGCATAGTATTTATGAAAGAAACATATTTTTGTTTCCTTTCTACAATTTGTCTACTCCCCAAATTTGCTTGAGAGGATTGGAGAACTCTTTGGAACAGATGGTAGAGCCTGTTAGTGACATAAAGAAAAAGTTTCATTGTATTTTTGCAGCACCATAATTGTTATAGTAGCAGTTTATTTTCTTAACACTTTTTGGTGACCTTCCTTAGTTATTTTATTAAGAATCTGGGTTTAATCTAAAGTTGGGAATATAGTTTTTCAGTTTCAAGTATATAATTTTTGTCAGTGTCTTTTTTTTCTGATTCTGATCAAACAGATTTATATCAAAGACAGATTATTGTATAAAATTGTTCATGCATATCCATCAGTTGGAATTACAACTCTTACAAAATATGTGAGTACAGTAGAGAACCAGTGTGTTATACAGTAATGGTTAGGATGAAGGCAGATTTAACTTCTAGTCCATTCTGAGTCCAGAAACTCATCAAATGACTATGTACTATTTATCATTTCATAGCCCAAGGCTATTTCACAGTTTGCACTAGATACTACCTTGAGGCCATAGAAAGAAGGCAGGGTATACTTAGAAGCATGGACATGTAGGTTGATGGAAGCTGTGCAGGAGATCCAAGGCCACACCCTTCCAGTTCCTTGAGTGCTGGTGGGTTACATCCAGCTTTGGCCTTTGAGTATACCTCTTTGTTGAGAGACTGAGGAGTGAAAACAGACTAATGAGAATGTCCTAGGGCAGGGGTGTCAAACTTGCGTCATCACACCAGAATAATGTGACATATCACAACTTTTGTCCCCTTCACTAAACTGAGTGTGGGTGTGGCCAGCGCGTGACGCATCCGGCCTGTGAGCTGCAAGTTTGACAACCCTGTCCTAGGGAGTAGATTACAGTGTCTAGGGTCAGTGGGAAAGCCTCAGGATATCATGTTTGTTTCCACATTGATTTTGTCCTTTTGGGGAATAGAGAAAGGATTAGATGCCTTGGGTGCAATCCCAAAACATCTGGAACACCATTTGAACACACTGACATTGACAAAATCACCATCAGTCAATTGCAAAAGGCAGCTTTACTTGGAACAGCTTACATCCTGCAATGAAATCTGTATAACACCATCAAACATCCACATCTGCCTAGTTCAGTGGATAAAAAGCCAAATCCAGTCTAAACATCTGGCTTATTATACAACCAGCCAGAATAATATAATAAATATAATTTATTTTCCACTCAGTTCAGTTCAGGGTGAATCACATTTGAAATTTTGGTTAGCTACATTGAGCTTAATTGATTATAAATTAATTAACACTCCAAAGAAGATGACTTTTTCATGAGATAATTAATCTTTATGATAAATTTTAAATAGAGCAGCACAAGCCCAGGCAGATTTTCTAGATGTGCCTTTTTGCTGCTTAGACTAGGTTGACAGGCTTTTTTCATGTTAGATGAATTAGATGTCTAGAAATGTCTCTTTCTTATATTTATTTTGGCTTGGCAAAATACCGTTGTTATGACAGTAATATTTCACAGTCAAAAATGTTAATACTATTCATAAATTCTGCCCAGTGATAAGCAAAAGATGCAATAAATCATTTTAAGTAATTGATGTTGATTGAATAAGATAAATGGTGCTTCAGGTAGTTATGACCTTATCATTTAACTTCATTGTAACTGTTTAAAAATATTTTTTAACTTAATGCAGCATTTTGGGAATTACAATGTCAGTAAAGACTAAACAATAATAACACTAAACTATACCACTATTGTGTATATAATATATTTTAGTGAAAATCTTAATCCAAAGTATTTTGAAACTTCAAGTAATCCATGCCTATTAGATATACCTATCATTTTGCATGTGTAACTTAAGGACTTAAAGAAAATATGTCAGTACACATAAAAATAGTGTATAAGGCAAGGTATAATTTGTTCAAGAGTGATATCTACTGAATGTTTAATAATTGATATTATATAAGCACAAGCTAGACTGAAAAAAAAAAGGATAGCACAAAAGATTGTAACCAACTGACACACTGTATGTATATAATTGAAAGAGGGTTTTATGTTTTTATGTTTTGTTCGTATGTTTGTTGTAAAAAATAAAAACTTTGTTTAAAACAAAAAGAGTGATATCTGCGTAAATCTTTAAAACTCAAAAATGTCTCATATTTGGACTCAAATATTTCAAGAGCTTTAAACATTGAACACTGTTTACATGTTTATGATCTATACCTTTTTTTAAAAGTAAAGAACATATATTAATATCCAATATATGTCCCTGATGTAATAAATTTAGAACATACAATTATTATTATTAGAAACTATTAGCAAGAAAGTTGTACTTGGATGGTATTGATTTTCTTACAAACAACTGAGAAGTTCAAAAAAATGAAGATTTATTAATCAGGTGTCTAGAAATAGTGGAAGTGAAGATGGTTGTTATAAATGTTATTGTCATTAGTAAACTGAATAATTTAGAGTTACTTGTTTTGGTTAACCTACTCTTACATGGTTTGTTTTTCTCATTATTCCCATTATTTTCAATTTGATTTCTTGCTATATTGTTTCTGACTTTAATTTCTTTGGTTCACTACTACTTAATCTTTCTCTACTTTAAATCATGCCTTAAGCTAAAGGGAATATTATGTATGAATGTATCTGTTATATCATCAAATTAAAAACTTGTGTGAAAGAAATATCAAGTTATTGATAAAGACCAAACTCCAGGTCTAAGTGCTAGAATTCCCCAAGATTTGTGTCTAATGTGGGTCCTTTTCTGACAAGTCATATTTCATTGAACACATCCTGGCAGACCTGTAAGATTTTATGCTAATACAGTTTGATCAATTCATTGGTTATATTTTGTAATGGTGATTGTACTTCAGCATAAAATAAAAATTTAGCAGAGAGCATTTGTTTATTTCTAATAGTATTTGATGAGACTTAAGAATCCAGATTTATATTTAAGTCCTGACCTGGCATCATTTGACTTGACCCAAAGAGAAGCTGTTTTCTAAATTTTAAACTGGATTTTACTAGAATCTTATAGTTAGTACATTCTACATTGGGAGATTGCCCAATACTCTATAATTGAACATTCTGATCAGTATGATACTAAATCAAAAATTAAAAAAAGTTATTTTACAATCAAGATGATAATATTTATGGGTATTTCTTATTCCTTGTTTTACAGGTTTTTCATTATTCTTATACAGCTTCATATGTGATATATAACATACAGACAAGGTAAGATAATGTTTGATAAATGCTGCTTTGAGTACTGAATGCTACAAATGTGTCCAAGTAAAGTGTTTACTTTTTTCAAGGGAAGTTTGGGAGTTAAACCCTCCAGAAGTAGAGGACTCAGTTTTACAGTATGCAGCATGGGGTATACAAGACCAGCAACTGGTAAGAAAAATGTCCATGTTCATTTTATCAGCTAATCTATTTTAAAGTGTTAGGAGTAGGATAAAATTTATAGAAAGTGCATTTCTTATTTGGGATTTGTATGCAATTATTCTTTGGTTTTGTTTTCTAAGCTGCCTTGAATCACCATGTGCAAGTGGGCAGCAATATAATTTTTTTAAATAAATAAAATAAATAAATAATTCATCTCAGGTCTCCTATACAAATGAATACATTAATCATATGGTTAAAAAAATTCTCGATTGATCAATTGATTGATAGATATGGCTGACCCACTCATAGCAATGATTCTGGGTATTATATAAAATTCAAACCAATAATTAAACTGACAGGGCTCTATTAGTTTAATTCTCTGGACTTGGTTGTTTGCTCGAGGATGTTTTGTTATACAGAGGTCCTCAAACTTGGCAACTTTAAGACCTGTGGACTTCAGCTCCCAGAATTCCTCTGCCAGCATAGCTGAGAATGGGACTTGCTCTCTACATACAGTAGCTTGCCTTTCAATGTGATTGGTGATGTTGCTTTCTTCTTGTTCCTTGAGTAGGTTGTTGCATACTGCTTGACTCTTAACTTGAGTTGGTAGTTCCTTGATTAGGAATAAATATTAGGAACATACATTACATTAGGGAAAATACATTAGATTAATACATAGTTAAAATGTTACAAAAATGTTTAGACATCTCACCAATGGGGGATAAGTATTCTATCAATTCCCTGCCACAGTGCCTCCAGAAAATCAAAAACTTAAAAATAGAAGATGAAATAAAGGTCTCATTTGTACATTATTTAGATCCATAGATCCAGAATTAGTGAAAGGATCTATGGCAGCAGTACTACACAACACACCCAATCTAAACAAATACAGGTAGTCCTCACCTTATGGTACAATTGAGCCCAAAATTTATGTTGCTAAGTGAGACATATGTTGAGCTTTGCCCCATTTTACAACCTTCTTTGCCATACTTATTAAGTGAATCATTACAGTTGTTAAGTTAGTAGCCTAAGAAGAAAAACATGAATCATCTACAACATACATTATAAAGACTGTAACAGCCGCTATGTAAAATAGCAGGGAGAAGATTAGCAGCATGCATTCATTAACACCAACTAGCAGTCAGAAGAAATAATAAAAATGCCTTAATTTCACAATACATGAACAGACTTAACCATAGTGTCAACTGGGAAACTGTGAGAATCCTAGAGCAAGCTAAATTGAAAATCACTAAGGAATTCCTGGAAGCTTGGAATTCAGATAAATCTGTCATCAACTGACACATAGAAATACCACTATCATATACATATCTTTCAAAAGAGACTTAAAAAAACCTTTTCACCAGTAATCAACACCCAGATAAGTACTGATTAACACTAGGATTAACATCAGACAAACAAGCAAGCAATAAATAACAGTCTAATCAAGGAGAAACCAATACTCTGACCAACACTGACTTATTGTATAGAAGCAAGCTCCACTCTTATACCATGATGATGTTTGAGTTAAACGTCATTTGTTTATTGATAATAGCACACTTCAAACAGTCTGATAATCTTTCCTATAATTTCTCAGAAATAACATGAGTACATGATGAATTAATGGATCAGGATAATTTCCTGAAACTGACTTCTTGTTAAGAACTGGAACTCCAGTTAAGTGGTATTTCCAAAGCCCATTTCTGTCAGACAATAAAAAAAATACCATAGCTAGTGGTATCAAATGTTCCTGAAAATTCCTGCAATAAGACATATATTTTATTTTAAAAAACCATAAAGACAAAACAAAGATTTAATAGGAACTTAGTTTTGACATTAAGGTTCTTGATACTTAACACTTTGAAAATATGTATGATTCATTATACTGTTTGGTCATAATATGGTAACAGAGCATACATACAAGTTCTTCTATGACAGAAAATTCTGTTAAAGTCCATGAAATAAAATATTTTAAGGATGTGTTGATTCATCTGTTGTTAATCAAGTTGGCATTAGTACTTAAATGCTACTGGTAAGAATATGTCTCATTAAATAGGAGCAAAAAAGTAAAGCTGAAGTGAGAAGTAATTACATCCATCTGGAACATGACTTGTAATTTTTGAATAATTAACTATATCAATTTATCAATCCATTCTTGCACAACAACAAAATGCCAGGCAAGAAATACTAGAATTTTACACAGAGCAAGGTACTGTGTGCTGTTTACCAAAAAGGCAAAATAGCTATAAATGCTTCAAAATGTGTATTTTCCATAAGTTTGAATGTTTATCTCCCTGTGCAAAATTAGTAGGCTACAACACAGTCACAAGCATGTAATAATAATTCCATTCTTAATTGATAGTCTTCTTCTTTTTAGCACGTACCCTTTTAAAAAACAATGGAAATATTCTTCAGTAAAGGAATATTAGAAATAATGAATGTTTTAACTAATGTTCATGCATGGAATGCTAAGCTTATATTTTCAATGTTAGGAATCAATATAAGTAGTTTCTCTAGTTGTAATAAAAATTAATAATTTGTGAGGGTGTAATGGACCATATCTCCAGTACTTTGCATTCATTTTGGTTAGTTGATTAGTGATAACTTATCATATCATAATGTATGTCATGAAGAAGTAATTGATTGAACAATTCATACAATTAGCTTTTACACACATACTTTATTGAAAATTGGAGTTTGGCATAGAGCAATCTGTATTATTCAGTCCCTCATTTGTGCTGCAAAATGTATTACCACATTATTAATCAAGGAAGTTTTCATCTAATTATCAGCATAATAGATATGAATATTACATATCATAGTCATTAATATGTGTATGACACTTCTGATGCATATCTACATAGGTTATCATCTATGTACAAAAAACAATAAATGAAATACATGAATTCCATTTCTTTGTAAGCATGTGTAAAACAAAATATTGTTCCAGTGGATTATTGAAAAGAAGAAAACAGTATTTAATGTGTATGCTAAAAGATTGTATATCTTATATGTCAGTAGATGTTGTAGAGTTATTCCAATTTTGTGGCATAAAAATGATCTTTTCTTCTTACTATATGTTGAACAATTTCTGTGAAATTTACAAGAATAGATCTGTCCTTTTGTAAAAAAAAATCTGATCAAATTACAAACCTACTAAGATCGACATGTTTATACTACTAATTGTTAGCAAGACAGACTAATTACAGCAATGATTAGTGCTCTAATTAGATGCTTTAATCATTGGCATCTGAAAGAGAGGAATTGGATGGGTAAATGGCAAAACATATAATCACATCACAACACAAGGCACATATGTTACATGCTTATGTGAAGCATCACAATACACCTACAAACGTTATTGTTGGCTATGTGCTAACCTTGGAGTTCTTGTCATGTGGGCTATTAAATTAGGGAAAGAAAAAAATACTCTTTCCATTGGGGTGTGATTTTTGAATGTTAATGTCACAATTCAGTGCATGTTCACCAACACAATTCGATTTTCAAATTAATTGTTAAATAGTAAGCAAACAACAGCAATGTTTGAATGTTGTGTAATATTTAAAATCTTATATTAAAAGATACTCAGAGGTTTTCAGGCCATGGAACCTTTCCCTCCCCCACCACCACTTAGTCCCATACAATCCATTCACAGTCCTTGCAGAACCATATTTGAAAATCTCTAAAGAAAATTTTATGGATATCCTCTGAACCTTGTTTCTTTAAAGTATCCACCCCAACTACTCAGCAAGCACAAGGTCTAATATTAAAGGAACTATGTTTCAAAAATATCCTGCTAGGTAGTTGGAGCCATACATAACAGAAAGATAAGTGCATATATTTTTGCTTTCTTTCAAGTGGCAATACAAATTAAAAGATAAATTTCACTTCCTTTCTATTCAACAAGATGCAGAGGAATAAGGACAATAAGCAAAAATAAATTACAAAGTCTGTTAGAAAACTATAAAATGTATCTTATCTTTATTTAGTCATTCTAATTTGCATATTGGAAATTTTCCTTCTCTGCCTTTTCTTTATCTTTTGTGTCTGTATAAGCTATGAACAAAGGTGGGGTTTTTTTTCTCCCTTAAAAATAAGCAACCTGGATCTATATAATAAAGGAAATGAATCAGTATATAAAAAAACTTCCTGATTTATTCCTGATGTGTTATCTTACATCCCAACATTTTCAAAATATTCAGACTCTGGAGGCAAATTCATAAATTTTTGCCCTACATCTTGGCCTGAGCTTTTTTTGACTGTATTTCTTCATACTATTGGGGAATAACCAATAATAGCTCTGCATTTTATTTTCTTATAACTTCATTTTCTACAATTCCCTTCCCTACTAAACCAGTATCTACTGTATTTCCCTGAAAATAAGACCTGTCTTATATTTGGAGGGGGTCCAAAATAAGCAGTAAAATGAAACATGATTTCAGGGTGATCAGTTCGACTGGGTGGCTTGCACAAGAGGTGACAAGCAACCCGGGACCAATGGAATCTGGCAGCAGCTGAAGCCCACCAATCAGTGCATTCTGGGGTTATGCAGCCTGCACATTGCACTTGATTCCCTGTCCAAGCAGCAGACAAAGGCATTGTGGGGGGAGGCAAGTGATCTGGGTGTGCCACGTGAGCCAAGGACAAGCCAAGAGATGTGAAGATAAGCCTCCCATTCCAACCCATCAATTCTCAGCTTTTCTGCAGCCCACGCAGCACATCCAGATTGTTTGCCTTTCTCCCCGTGCCTCTGCCTCCATCTGGTGCCAGTTTCTCTGTGCGAAGACCAGCCTCCTGCAGTCATCTGCCACTCCAGCCCATCGGCTTGGCTTTCCTATGGTGCATACATATCACGTGCCTCCCCCCGCCTCTGCCTCCGCCTGCTGTTTGGACAGGTAAACAACTCACCTGTGCTACGGAAGGCTGCAGCTGCTGCTGGACACTGTCAGTCCCCACACACATGCTGCCTCCTGCATTAGTCACACCCACTCCCCTTCACTAGGGCTTACTTTTGGAGAAGAGCTTATATTAGACACACACTTAAAAATCAGGCTAGGGCTTAATTTAGTGATAGGTCTTATTTTGGGGAAAACATGGTAGTAACTCATGAAAGCATCTCAAAAAATAAAAGGCAATCTGTGCAAATATATAATAATAGCATTGCTCATTTTTAAAGTGCAATGTGATTCTGAAACAGACTAGGGTCTCCAGTAACACAGTATTTTCTCTTTCTTCTATATTCCAAGTGGACACTGAATAGTTTGAAGCCACCCATTTGATAATGATACCTGGTGGCCTTCAATGGCTGAGAACAAGCAAGGATAATTGAACTGAACAGTGCAATTATCACAAATGAAGGCAAATATACATGTCTCAGGACAATGTTACAAGATCAAATGAAGATTAAAGCTTGGGACATGGGCCTCTTGTCAGTTAACAGGAATGCTGATCTACCACCAGCTTATCAAGTACTTAGGAACTGAGGATTTGGTAGTACAAAGAAACAACTGTCAATCACCAGCCATCAACTTACTAATCAACCAATAGGAAGGCACCACATAAATATGACTCACAGAATAGCCCAAATCACATATTCTAGTAGAGACGGATTCCCTGAAGATGAGCTCCAGCATGAGTCCAAAAGCTCGGAAGAATACATCTCTGGTCCCGGTGACTGACCCAGATCCAATCTTGCAATTCAATTATCCTCCAAATGACCAAAACATTTTTTTTAAAGTCAGCTGTGCCCCCAAAGCTAACACAGCTTCTGGAAACCCCCTCCACAAAAAAGAAAACAAACACTTACTTCTAACATTATCTAAGATTTTAGTATATACTGTATAGATTTGCCTGTCATTAACTAATACACATAGGCAAGTAATTGTTACAGGGACAAATCACCCTGCCGTTATTTTTAAAAAGTCTCTACCAGATACTTTTTATAATAACTTTAACCATGTTTATAAGTTGCAGTATTCTCTCTCTCTCTCTCTCTCTCTCTCTCTCTCTCTCTCTCTCTCTCTCTCTCTCTCTCTCTCTCCTCCCTCCCTCCCTCCCTCCCTCCCTCCCTCTCCCCCTCTCCCCTTTTTTTTCTCCCCCTCACCCCCGTGTGTGTGGTGTGTGAGTATGGAAAGGGGGAAAGTAGAGGTTCACTTGAATCAGTCAGATTATTATTACAGTCAAAGATCAGCATAAAGAGGATGAGGAACAGTCAATTAAAGAGCATAAAAATATATCAGAGTCCAGATATATATATATATATATATATATATATATATATATATATATATATATATATATATATATATATATATATATAAATGCTAAATGATATAAGTAGATGTAAAAGAATTCTAAAAGGAGGGGTAGGTACATTAGAGGGGTATAGAGGAACATGAAGGTTAGTATGTGGCGGATTATCACAGTACAGACCATTTAGTGTTTTAGTATTTTTTTAGTGTTTATTTGATTTGTCGATCGCTTACAAGATACAGGTATAAGAATAAATATAGTTTTGAATACATGAGATAGATACTTATAAGAAAAAAAAATAGGACAGGGACAGTAGGCACGATTGGTGCACTTATGCACACCTCTTACAGGCCTCTTAGGAAGGGGGTGAGGTCAATAGTATAGGATGACAAACTAGATGCTCATTAAAACTAGTTTAGGGCACAAGTCATCCATCTGATAGTTTTAAGCACTGCTGAGCAGAACCTGCAACATTACATGTTATAGCAGGGTTAGTATCTGAAAGGAGCAGGGAGGCATAGAATTGTCCAGTGTGTCCTAGATATTTATTCAGTAATAGTGAGAATGAACTAAGTTCATTTGAGCACAGAGGATGTGAGCATCCCTTAATGAGATGGGAGGCAAGAGATCAATACATGTTATTTATAAAAATAATGAAAATCAGACCTGGAACTAGGAATCAGGTGCTATGAAATTTACTAGAAGAATTAAGATTTGTGTCCAGGGATAAATTTGCTGCCTTCCTTCCCTGGCATAATTGCTTTAGAACAAACGTCATAGTGGAGCTTGCAGAAATATTCAAATGTAATTAAAAACCAATTGAATTAACCAAAACAGTTTGTTGATGGTTATTTCCATGTATCATTACAGTGTAATGGTGTAGTGGTTAAGGAAGCCAGCCAAGCCATTTTGAGTCAATTGCTCCTTCTGAACCTGAACAAAACCAGCCAATGAACAAACCCAATGCATTGATAGTTTTCTCATGAGAAGTGTGTAAGCACAAGCAGACTTGCACTAACAAGCAAGCATTAAAAACAACAACTTCCCATTCAGGTGATTATTTTCTCTTTCTGTCGCATTAAGAAATTTCAAGTCAGCCACAGTTTTTGGAGGAATTTTGGGAAATCAATGGATAAGCCCATCTTACTTAAAATATTACAGTTGATTTCATCAAACTGAACTTGGAGCGTTTATTTCAAAAGAGGTCTTTTGCTTTACACTGTATAAAACTACAGACTAGCTCCTGAATGTTTATTGGATTTTTATCTGTCCCTTATTACTTTATAAGTAACTCAAGATTACTTGAGTAAGTAACCAATATTCCTCCCCCCCTCTCTTTTCCCCACAACATTAGCCATGTGAGGTTGGTTGGTCTGAGAGAAAGTGACTGGCCCAAGGTCATTCAGCTGGCTTTCATGAGTAAGGCAGAACTAGAATTCGCAGTCTTCTGCTTTCTAGGCCAACACCTTAACCACAACATCAAACTGACTCCAAATGTTGGATGATTGATTTTAATCCATCAAAGAAAGCACTCTTTCTTTGATGAGGAAAATCTTCTATATATGTTAATAATTCAGAACATTTTGTTGATACAGCAGCAGTTTTGAAGCCACCTGGGATTTGTTTTGTATCAGTGTTGATGTCAATTGCTACTCCAAATCAGCAGAGGTGAACATCTGTGTGGGAGGGGGGCACATTCCTGGTTGGATTCTGATTAATATGTGGCATTATCTACCTGGATTTGTATATCCAATTAAGCATCAATTGAGATATATTAGTTCCCTAGGCAAGATGTAGTTGTAAAAATTGAAATGTTGGAACTGTTCTATCAGATGGATAATGGCATCACTGAAACTGAAACAGAGCGGAGATAATTTTCCCATTTTCTTAAGCTTCTGAGGGTGAACTTACTCCTATTGCATCTGAGCATTTTGTCCAATAAATTATGATTGACATGAGATTCTGGAAACAAAATAATGAAACTCCTGAGCACACCTCTCCCACCCGCATATTTTTATTTTAATTAAGGATTCCCATGGTGACAATCTCTTTTTCTTTAATTTACATTGCCTAGAAAATCAGCCCCTTGGAGAATGGATGTAATAATTGCTGAAATGTATTATGGGAATGTACTATACAAAGTTGATGCATTGCCAGTATTTCTTGCATGTTTCAAAGATAAAGAACATAGTTCTTTGTTTGTCCCTACATTCACATTAAACTTACAGCTCTGGAATAAAGAGATGAGGTGAAGAATGGAACAAGTATTTAGCATTATAGATGAGGTTTTAAAGGAGATGAAATGGATTTGCAATATTTCCTTCTAATTAATTTCTTCCACTGTGGATGCCCTACCTGACTAAGAAGTTCTTTTTCTTTCTTTTACATTTTTGTGGGATGTCTCTCTGGCTCAATGACCTCTTATACATGACCACCTGTGACTTAAATGCTTGGTAGACTGAGGAAGGCTTGCATTAGTTCCAACCCCCTAAAACACGGGTGTCAAACTCTCTATGTCACATTGCCATCACGTGATGTTTCGTGATGTTTTTTTTCCATCCACGGAGCTGGGGTGAGTGTGGCATGTGTGTGATGAATTCAGCCTGAGGGCTGCCAGTTTGATACCCCTGCCCTTACAGATAGGCTTCACTATCTTGGAAAAACCTTGAGTAAAGGACTGATCTCTATTTTACCAAGACCTGGGAAAATGTAAGGAAAACTTTCTTCACCCCTGTGGCAAAATTTGTCTTTTTGATTTTACTTGCTTCAAATTTATAACTGATCATTTTATCTTTGACAATTATATTTATTAATTATCACATCACTATAACTAGCTTTGTGAAATGTTGCATTGGACAGATCTTTACTTTTCTGCAAATTTTAATTCTATTCAGAATTTTAATTCTATTTCAAAATGTATATTTTTGGAAATTCCAGATTTATTTTTATTCAGCTTTCTAGCCCTTATAACAATAAAAGTGAGTAGGTTCATGTCTGATTGAAAGCTTAGTAAGCAAGGAAGGGTGCGCTCTATACAGTTTTCCCATAGCTCCTATTTAGCTTTACCCTTCTCTTTTTCTAATATGAAAGGTGAAATAACATATGCCAGAGGTTATCATCATAATCTAAGGGTCTGATCCTATAATGAATTAATCCCACATTGGAAACATTAGAATAAAGCACTTCTCATTTTGCTACATATAATCATGATGTTGTCAAAATGATGAATTTGAAAGTTTTAACATTTTATAGGAAGAAGGTATTTTTAAAATTTAAGTAAAAAATGTTATTATCTCTTTCAAAACAGAACTGATGAAATTGAGTATAAATATCAGGAATTACCAACTTTTTCACATCAAATTACTACCATGTGACCTTTCCAGAAGTATAGTTATAACTTTTTAAAAAATGGATTGAAAGTCACCAGATCACCAAATCTTACAATATTTCAGTAATTGCATCCGCAGGACAGAAAAATATCACAAATTTATTGGTTGTGCATATGTGTGCATTTAAAAATAATGTTAGAATTCTAAGAGGCTGTTTAAGAATGCTACGGGTACTATGGAACCAGTGCACCCTATGTTATCAATTCCTGAATAACAAAACTCATTTAATGCTAATTAAATAGTAATGTAATAGTACATTACCAATAGTGGCACAGAACTACAGGAAGAGAGCTCGTTACAGGTAGTCCTCGACTTACAACTACAATTGATAAATTATGTTGATAAACAAGACATTTGTCAAGTGAGCTTTGTCCAATTTTTCCACCTTTCTTGCCACAGTTGTTAAGTGAGTAACATAAAGTGAATCTGCCTTCCCTATTGATTTGCTTGTCAGAAGGTCTCAAGAAGTGTTCACCTGACGGTTTCGGGTTTGTCGGCTTCGCGGCGGTAGGGATTCGCGAAGCTGCGCGATCCCTGCGCTAGCCGTTTTGGGGCTCCGACCGGACGGGTGCGGAGCAAGGCTGCCCTGCAGGGGTAGCTGAAGGTAAGGGGATCCGGAGGAAGGGTTTGGGGTGCTGCAGACCCCCTCCTGGCCGGCAGAACCTCCTTTACCAGGACGGTGCAGCGGCGGTCCGTAATGGCCGCCACAAAGAAGTCGACAACCGGGCAAGTATGCGCAGGAGGAAGAAGAGAAAGTTATTGAAAGTGAAAGTTCTTCTTGGTTGACCCAGGGCTTTGAGATTTATCTAATTTAATTCCTGGAAAAGATGGTTTTTGATGATTTTTTCCACAAGAAGAAAAAAAAAGCGGCTATTTTGAGGTGCTGAAGGAAAGTTTACTCTCCCTCCCGACGGAATTAAGCCGGAAGGGAGAGGATAAAGAAAATATATAAATTTGGATATTGTTGGAGGAGATGCCTTGAAGACTTGAGGACAGAAATATAATCTTAATAAGGCTTTAAAATATAGATTTGGACTCTTTTTTTTTTTTATTTGTTTGATACCACCCCTGGAAGAGGAAGGGGGAACTTTGGCTTGCTTGGATTTATTGAGAATTGTGGATTTTGGGATTGTTTTGCCTTTCTCTCGGAATATTTGGTTGGTGTAAGAAGGAAGAGGAATAAAGAAAAGAAAAGATTTATTTATAATGGCTTTCCTTTTTGAAGACCTGAGGGATGAATATGAGCAAACAAAAGCAGCCTGCAAAGATGGCATGGAAAAAGCTTTTCTATTTCTAGAAATGGCGCTGGTCAATTATCAACAGACAATGGAACAGATGGAAACGGAAGAAGAACAACAAGGAAGAGACGAAGACGCCATCTTCACTGAATCCCAAAACTTATCTAAGGAAGAAGGAAGGAAGAGAGCAAGGAAAATGAAGGACTTAAGATTTAAAAAATATTTGAGAAAGAGAAAAATATGATGCAAAATAAATATAATGATAACAAACAAGAGAAAAAGGGAACACAACAGAGAAGGGATCCCAGCAAGGCAGAGGTTAGAAGAAGAAGGGGGTAGGAAGATTTGGTGGGGAAGAAAGAAAGGGGAAAGGCGGAGAAAAGCCTCAAAGCTTTAAAATTGGATGGGAGAAGAGGATTTTTTTAGAGACAAAGGATGAAATATAAATTTCTGTAAGAAAGATTCTGCTAAGGTACAGAAGATGGTATTGTAACATTTATATTTGAAATAGTAAATTAGAATGGTTTAAGATTTAATAAGAAATTAAAATGTTGAAGTTTAAAATTGAAATGTTGAAGTTTTAATAATGATTGATTTAATAATGATTGATTTTTGAAATGTAATAAAATATCGAAGAAAAGGAGGATACAATGTATTTAAACATTTTTGGTGGATAGAATGTACCAAGCAGAACCAAATTGGGTATTTGTTATGTTGAATTTTAATTTTACTAACTTAGGGGAGGATAGAAAGGCATCATACTCTGATTAGTGATTTCAGGAGAAATTCTTTTTATTATAAGAAGAGATAGAGGGATAATGAATGGGCAAAAGATACAAATTTAATGATTTAATTAAGATGGATTAAATAAGATAGAATTGTGAAGAGTGATATGCGCTATTATTTTAGCCCATGCAAAGAGAGGTAACTGGGGCCAAGGTACTTTACTAAAAGATTTTTTTATGTTTGTTTGTGTTTGTTTGTGTTTTATGAGAATATTGGGGAAATTATTGTAGAAAGACGGAAAGATTTAATATGTAATGATTTGTTTGTTGTTGAAACTTTTAATAAAACTTGTTTTAAAAAAAAAAAAAGAAGTGTTCACCTGACATCGGGAGATTGCAACTGTCATAATATGATTCAGTTGCCAAGGGTCTGAATTTTGATCATATGATCACGAGGATGCTGCAATGGTTGTAAGTGTGAAAAATGATCATAACTCACTTTTTTCAGTGCCATTGTAACCTAAACTGATGTAAGTCAATGACTACATGTATTAAGGAATGTCAGTGGAACTGAATAGGATATTATGGGAGATTTACATCATTTTCATTAGATCATTATGCAAATAATATAAATTGCAACAATTATTTAATTTGATGCATAGAAATTCCATCATGTCAGGGCCTGGCAGAATGAAGTTTTGTTGAAATAATGTATAGAAAAGAAATGATCTTTTTTGATAATCCACAAAAAATTCACACGAAAGAAAGTGCAGTAAATGGGAAATTATGTTTTCCCTTTCTTTTACTGTCTTATTGTCCATATTATTGAGCATGTATTCTATTCTACTTTTATTAAGAGTAGAATTTTTTAACAATCTATTCTTCTTAAAAAAAACAACAACAGTGTTTGACAGCTCCTGGGTTGAAAACCCATCATTTTCTACTCATTTCTCCATCTGCATCTAGGACATGAAACTGTTAATCATTCTTTAAAACATCAAAGAAGCCAAGCCATAGTTTGATCTGGAAAGGTAGTATTATTTCTGCATATTTATATTTAGTTCCACAGGCTTATAATATTGGGTAGGATTTTTTTATTTATTTCATCACTTTTTGTGCATGTATTAGCATCGGGTGAAGTCATAGAAGAAAGAACTAATGAATATGCAACTAGGCCATACTGAAAAACATCTTGAAAGCATACCATTATCTTAGCCAGCAGTATCAAATGAAGCTGAATGAAAACATATATATACCAGACTTAACTTGTGATGATATCTAGAGAATTTTATCTTCGGTTTTTAAAGTCAGTGGTGAGAAACTAGGCTCTTGCCTTAGCAAATAGCATAGCTGACCACATTTATATTTCAAATATATAACTATGAATCCACACTGAATAACTCCAACATCAAAAAGTCTTCATCACTGTCTTACATTTGTGTCCACTTGGCACACTGGTTCTAGCACTCAGGCTCCTTTTGACTCTTGTCAAATCATTTTCCTGTCCAGTATCTACTTTCTACCCTTAAGTGAAAAGAAGGGTCAAATGTGTGAGAGAAATACAACTAGCAATCTGTGTCCTTCATCCTTTCTTTAATTCTTTTGAGAAATGCACTATCAAGATGACATTAGACAGCAGCAGCATTGCAATATTTACAGCACTACTGTGTTGCTTGAAATATCTTTTCCTCCCAGTATTCTGTGAGACATTATGCCCATGGGCTTCTACTATGTTTAGGTCATTTTGTAGGGTAGAAGAATATATGATAGATAAACATACTTAGAAGTTCTTAACTTATACTGGAGGAAGATGGTATTGTTCATGTATTTATTTCCCACCTTCACTTTAAAGAGCTGCTCTGCAGTGTATTAAGATATCATCTAACCTAGACTGAGATGGAACGCTAAGGACTGCAAGGACGATGATAGAAAATCACTGCCTTTGCTTCTTCCTTGACTTTATTTATTTTAAACTTTTATAAGGGTGCCTTAATGCTACAACAACTCTGTGTTGCATTTAGTAAATGTGAATGTAAGCAATGGTTTGACAACCTCACCTGGTTTGTTTGGAGTAAAGTTTGGGCGGTCATCCATCTATTGATGGTATCCGAACCCAGTCCAATGAATGATCTCACCCAGCATCCTAATGCAGATGTTAAACATAAGGTGGGAGTGTAGAGCTAGTCCCCACATACCAAGGTATGATGCCTCTACTGGTTCATTCTTCTTTCTGGAAGAGCTGTATGGATTGAATGTAGACAAAAATAATGGACATTACTATTAGGACAGGGATTCCCAATCCCTGGGCCACAGTTCACTACTGGGCTGCAGACTGTTCAGAACCAGGTCGTGTGAGCGGCTAGCTGGCAGCTCGACTTGCATGAGTAGTGGACCAGTGTGTACCTGCACACATGCACAGCTCAACTTGTGCGAATGGTGGGCCAGTGTGTATGCATACAGCTCAACTTGTATTAGTGGTGGGCCAGCAAGCATGCGCATGTACGCAAAGCTAAACTTACATGATTGAGAACCACATGCAACTCAACTTAGATGAGCAGTGGGTCAGTGTGTACATGCACCCATGCACAGTTTGACTTGTGTGAGTGGTGGGCTAGCATGCACACATACATCTCAACTCACGCAATTGATGGGCTCTCACGCATGCACACATATGCACAGCTCAACTTGCACAAGTGCGGACTGGCATGCATGCACACAGCTCGACTTGTGCAAGTGATGGACCAGTTCTTCTCCCCCCCCGGCCGGGCAGCCAAGCCATAAAGGTTGGGGACTGCTGTATTAGGATGTCAGCAAAGGAAGATTCTCCCGGATATACAGGTAGTCCTCAACTTATGACCACAATTGAGCCAAAAATTTATGTTGTTAATTGAAACATTTGTTAACTGAGGTTTCCCCCATTCTATGACCTTTCTTGCCACAATTGTTAAATGAATCATTGTAGTTGTTAAGTTGGTGGCATGGCTGTTAAAGGAATCTTCTTCCCCATTGACTTTGCTTGTCAAAAAGTCACAAAGGTGATCACATGATCACCACAGGACACTGCAACTGTCATAAATATGAATCAGTTGTCAAGGGTCTGAATTTTGATTACATGACCATGTGGATGCTTCAATGGTCATAAGTGTGAAAACAGTCATGAAGTCCTTTTTTCACTATCATCGTAACTTTGAACAAAGGAACTGTTGTAAATCAAGGACTCCCTGTACAGTATATAAGATAATCTTACACACACACACAAGAAAAGTGCTTGTTGGGTTCAAACATATTTTATATTATCTGTTAGCCTAAAACATAAAATTTAAGGATGCTGTTAAACTTGTGTGCAAATTGTCACAAAAACTAGTGATCCTTGTAACTTACAATAAATAATCCATTATCTCTGATGTGTTGTACTGTTTTCACTCATGTAACCAGACTAATGGATCATGTTTAAAGTTCAAAACATTAATTAAAACACCTTTTCATTCCCTTAGAAAACAGAAATTCTATCTAAATTAATAATTTTCAAATACAGAACTCTTAATTAATTTAAGCTCTATTAACTGAAGAATCAGCTTGTTCACAGGTTGCATTTAATTATGCTCTTTACAAGCAAGGCCAATGAAAAGTCATTCTGCTGCTTGAGGCAAAAGTTAAGAAGAACTTCTTTCCGTGTAAGAAAATCTACTGGTTAGCATTTGAATGTTATTTCAGTATTGGTAGCAGGATTGGTTCCTTCATACCAAAGATCAACGGGTTGGTTTGAAAATATCCAAGTACACATACATTTGTTCTCAAAAGGAGAAAGGAGGTTAGGAGAAGTTGCTACCACTGCCCCAAGTGCTCCAAAGATGGCACCTTACTTTACTGGGTTTTTTTTTTTTTTCACCAGACGTGTCTTCTATCAATCTTCTGCTTTCCTAGAGGACTTGTCAAGGGACTAAAAGCAGATGCAATTCAAGAACTGAATGATTGACTAAAATGGTTTTGGCTCATCCTGTTACTACTATACTTTGCTTTGAAATAGCTAGATTGTAACATGAATGATAGCAATTGATGCCTGTTACAAGTTGCCTCAAGTTCTTGTGAAGTGGGCAGACAACAAACACTGACTATATAAATATAATTACTAAAACCAGTAGAGATATCAAGAATTATGGACACTTCAAGTATGAGATAAAGTTGAAAAATATTACATAATACTATTGCACAACCTATAATGCCATGTTTATATGTTTTAACTATAAACATATCCATGTGTTTATATGTTTTAACTATTAATTTAGACTACATATTGTGTTAATATTTGTTCTGTAATTGTCAAATTTATATTATCATTATTTCATTTCGTTTGGAAAAAAGTGATTCTATGAAACCTTTCCTCTGCTAAACCATCTTTTGAAATTTGGGGAAATTTTTTTTAAAAAATGTTTCTGTTGTATATGTTTGAAAAAATGCCCATAAATAGTGGACATGATTTACATCCAGCAGTCTAAACATACTACATATTTCCCATTTAATAAAACTGACAGCATATTTATTTTAAAAAGGCAACAAAAAAAATCAATATTTTTGCAATATTGTGTAAAACTGTGATGGTGCAGCAGTTAGAAAGCAGTATTGCAAGCTAACTCTGTCCACTGTCAGAGGTTCGATTCTGACTGGCTCAAGATTGACTCAACGTTTCATCTTCTGCGGTCAGTAATGACCCAGATTATTGGGGACAATATGCTGACTCTGTAAACTGCTTAGAGAGAGCTGTCAAGCACTATGGAGTGGTTTATAAGTCTAAGTGCTAATGCTATTGCGCTTTTGTTTTAAATGTGTTGTGTACTGAAACTAGAAAAAGAATCTGGCCAGTACTGAAGCTATACTCCCACTATCCATTACATCTTATCAGCATATAATTGCAATGGATTGGTTTTATTAAGCATAAATACTACATTAGGTGTTGAATCCAAAGATATGCTGTGGAAGTAAATTCTTGGAGTAGGTTTTTATATAAATTGCTACTAAAGCTAACAAACTGCCACCCAGAGTAATTCTAGAAGGGAGGGAGGGAGGAAGGAAGGAAGGAAGGAATTGATTGGCTGCATAGGCACAAAACAAGAAGACTTGATTCTGGAGAATGTTTGCCATTCTCTATCTATGCAATCTCTGTGTGATATTCTGTAAGATACAAGAATTCTGCAAGATAACAGAATTAAAAAATATAGGCCATTGCTATGGACCTATAAGAACACATCTTGGATTTCATGTATCTTTTCTTCTTAAGGATTTCATTCTGAGTCAATAAATATCTTTTACTACCTGGAATGTAGCAATATGTAAATCAATTAACACTGTAATTACAGTGTTTACAGTATAAATTAACCTTTGCCTTATGTTGAAATTCGGTTTTAGACACAAATACTTTCTTCTAAAATAATCCATATATTGTAGAAGGATATAAAATTAGCTTCAGAAATATTTTCCTGATAATGAATGTGAAAATATTAATTACATAACATGTTATTTTTTTTGGCCCAACATAGATTTATATATTTGAAAATAACATCTATTACCAGCCTGATGTAAAGAGCAGCTCTTTGAGATTGACATCTTCTGGGAAAGAAGGAATTGTTTTTAATGGAATTGCAGACTGGTTATATGAAGGTAAATTGAACAATAAAAATTGCTATATGAAGCTGAATGCTAAAGAGCTTATTATTTGAAGAGAAAAAAAAACATTATTTTGGGATAAACATTTTCAAGATTTCTTGGGAATGTGGTATCCCAGGTATATTTTACACTCTTAGGCTTCGGGAGATCAACACCAAAGTAAAGACATTTTTTTGCAGATGCTTTGTTTTTCCAGGGAAGCTTATTTAGTGCAATGGTTGAGAAATGAGGATTTTCTTACAATGAATTCTGAGGGATTAGATAGTAGTTTAATGCTTCCTTAGAAGCACTGGTTGATTTTAAACAAAACATTGAGATGAATAAAGAGAACAAACTCCCATCCTTAACTTCCTCATAACTAAGTTGAATGATGATAACCTGCAAATCCAACTTTACAGAGAATCTATTCACAAAGAAAAACAAAACTTATACTACCATAAAAGGCATTCCAGAAAGCATAACATCAGCTGCATATGTACAATTGTCAATAGAGCAAAAACCAAAAACTACACCTCACAATACGTGGGCTCAGGAACTTGTGTCTATATGAACAATGATCCCACTCCAAATGTCCTTAAAAAGGCACTATGAATATAACATATGGAAATCCCGATTATGCATAATTTTTCTTTAACCTCAAGAGATATAACTTGCATGAGGAAGATAAGGGACATATTTTTAGTTAGTAGTCTATAAATTATTCTACTTTTTTCAGTGGAAGTGCAGTTAAATCATTTTAAAGTGTGAATTTCAGGGAAAAGTGAATTATTCCATTTAGTTTAAAATAAAGGACACTATCCTCTGTAGATTCTTTGCTCTTTCTTTTATGAAAGAAAAGTTTCTAAGAGCAAAATGTTTAGATAAAACTGATGTATCAAATGTCCTTCCATGGAATTCTAAAAGGTAACATTTACTGGTAAATCTAATACAAAATGCTAATTTCATGGGTTTAAGTATATATTTTTTCCTCAGAGGAGCTGCTTCATTCACACATTACTCACTGGTGGTCACCTGATGGAGAGAGGCTGGCGTTCCTTATGATAAATGACTCATTAGTACCAAATATGCTTATTCCTTGGTTTACTGGATCTTTGTATCCCAAAGGAAAACATTATCCATATCCAAAGGTAAGGAAATTGAGTAATACTTTTTTATTATTAATCTATGCTTTATTTAATTGCTCCCTTACCCACAATTACTGGAAGGAAACAGTCATTGGAGTTGAAGATAATAACTCTATTATGGTAGCTAAAAATAAAAGATTTAAGCATTTTTTTTATTACTCAGATATAATTACAGACTTTCCAGTCCAAGGAGACTTATGTGGATGTTTTTGTGAATTAATGAACTAGTCTAGTCTCTTTTTTTGTCACCTGTTCAATGTGAGAGCAGGTTGAAGCACAAGATGAGTGGCAAACAAATTTAACAAATAAATAAATAATAACATTAAATAAATAATCTATGTATATAAAAATGAAATAACACTCATGCATCATCACAAAACCTCCAGAACCGTAAAGCCTACCTAGAAATTTGGCACGTATGTTCCTCTTGGGTTCTAGGTGCTCACTAAGAAAGGATTTTTTTGAAACAACCATCAGAGCATTAGTATTTTGTATATTATTATTAACACGGTTTGATGCTAGGGAGTTCTACTCCCCCTCCCCACCTGAAAAGAAATCTGTTCCAAATGCGAAAAAACAAGCAGAGAGGAGGAGTTGCAATTTTAGTTTCACAGCACCAAGCAGCTTTACAGAACAGCTGAGCTAAGCCATGCCCAGGCTCCTTGCTGTCTCCTTTTTGCTCATACAGCAAATACTGCTCAGTTTCCAAACAGCCCTCTCACACACTGATAGGACGCTAGCCAGATAAATACCAATGGATGCTGGTAGGCAGAGACAGAATGTATTCCCCCTTATTTTCCTCCCCAAAAACTAAGCCCGACCACATAGTTTCATAGCGAAGCATGGGTATCAAGTTAGTCAAATAAATAATTCCAGTTCTTCTCTCTGGTTAAGATTTAGCTGACTGCGGGCTGTTTACCTCTTCTATGTCAAATAACCACTGTAAGATGTAGAATATACTAAGAATGCTTTACTTCCAGGCAAAGCTACCTTTTCCTATGCTATGTGCACCAGTTTGCAAAATATACCTAAAACCATATCAGACATAAAACCATCTGAGGTATGTGGTCATCGCCTTTAGAATAGATTATTGCAATGGGCTTTTTAATTCAAAGACTGCTTTTGTAGACTGCAGCTGGTGCGTAATAAGCAATTAGCTGGTAAATAACAGCCACCATAATTATTTAACATCAGTGCTTTAGGCCCTGCATTAGTTATCAGAAGGCTTCTCAGCACAATTCAAAGAGTTAATTATTACTAATATATCAATTCATTTATTGTATTCCCTAGGGTGCATGATGGGAATGTAATAAATTGAGCTTTTCAGCTGGAAAGCAGACAGCCCAGGTTTGAGACCCAAGTGTTGTGTGACAGGGTGAGCTCCCATTACTTTGCTCAGCTCCTGCCAATCCAGAAGTTCAGAAGCATACAAATGAGAGTAGCTAATGAATGCTACCAATTTGTTTAGGGCTTTGATCAATTATTGGTTTTATAGTTGGTTTTATTGCTTTAACATATTACCATAAACTTCTAGAACTTTTGTTGGAGTGTGGCAGTCTACAGGAATAGTAAAATGAATGCACTTTAAAAATGACATTAAAGAACCTGTGAATTGGACATGTAGTTTAGCATGGATTTAGGTCAGGATGAGTGATGTATGAACTTGTTAAATCAGTCTGTTTTCCCTCCCCAGCTTGATTTCTTTTTTATTGTTGTTTTTACTTATTATTTTGGTCAGTGGACAACATTAGAAATCGAGTAAATATATTTTAAAACTTAAATAATGTATTACTCTGGACTAGGGTCTCTTTGACAATTATATTTATTACTTTTGATTTTTAAAAAATATGAAATTGTGACTTAACAGCATAGAAAATTAAATGTACATCACTGGATATTTTTCATATATTTTTGCTAGGAGCAGAATTAATTTCTACAATTGTTATATTACTTTTCTTTAGCAATTTCAAATTGAACAATATCAAACGAAACACAACAAAGGATAAAATTTAAGATTCAATTAAACTTATGATAAATAAATTATAAAAGTCTACTATAATTTATTACACAGTGAACAGATTTATATTGTTAATAAATTGTAACCTTTATTTAATTTTTCTGTTCATTTTAAATTCACCTTAATTATTAAGCAAATGATCTAATAATATGAACTAAGACTTTATGCCTTGCAATGTTTTACTTCACTAGGCAGGTTTAGTAGTATTTATGACTACTATTAGGCCAAGCTGGTGCATAGGAAACTTTTTATAATTATTTTTATTCCTTATAAAAGCATCATTCCTTTTTTTTATTTTTATACAGTTATTTGTATTTGTAAGGAAAATAAAATAAGTGTGCAGGAATGTAGGTCTTACTGTATATGCCAATCCATGGCCATCATATTAGGATCACTCAATACTGTGTTGTAGAATATCAATGAGATATCTATGTGACTTGTATTTAATTATTTCATTCAAATTTCAACAATACTGAACTGTTTTTATTTTTAAAAGGCAGGTGAATTGAATCCAGTAGTCAAGCTGTATGTTGTCAATCTATATGGCCCAACACATACATTGGAACTCATGCCACCAGACAGTTTTAAATCAAGGTAAGCAGATTAGAGGTTGATATTTAACCTACTATACTATATTCCAGGGAGCAGCTTGGTGTAGTGGTTAATGCAGTAAAAGAAAAGGAGATGGCAAATTTTAGTTCTGCCTTAGACATGAAGCCAATTGGGTGACCTTGGTGACCAATCATTCTCTCTCAGCCCCCAGAAAACACAATGCCAAACAACTTCTGAAAATCTTGCCAAGAAAACTGCAAGAACCAATCCAGGCAATCACCATGAATCAACACTGTCTTGAAGGGCTACAAGCAGAAAAGTTAAATAAAGAAGTGGGGGTGGAGGGTAACTCTACAGAAGACCAAGCCTTGCATATAAAGCTTGAACTGAGAAGACAGCAACAGATAGAAAATGTTGCCTCTACAAAGAAGCTGAAGGAACAGTGGACCAGCTAATTAGTTGTTGAAAGAAGACTACGCAGATTGATGTCAAACAATGACATGACAAAGTAGCAACAATGGTCTTCAAGAAATATCTACTTGCCTGAAAGCAAGAACTAGTGGCATCACAAAATAGACAAGGTAATAGAAAATAAATAAGTTAAAGTTCTATGGGACTTTAGACTCCAAACAAACAAAAACCAGGCTTAACAACTGTCAATAAGAAAGACAGAAAAAAAATTATGGATAGCAGATGTTGCTATACTTGGAGACAGCAGAATAAAAGAGAAAAAATGGGGGTGGGGTGGGGGAATCACAAAATACAAACATCTGAAAATTAGAAATAGAATGTAGCAAATAAAACAAAGATAGTACCAATACTATTAAGGCACCTTACGTGCAATCCCAAAGCATCTGGAGCACCACTTGAAAACTGTCAGTATTGACAAAATCCCCATCAGATTTGCTTGGAACAGCTTACATCCTGCAACCGGTATTTTCAGCACCACCACAGTGACACCTGTCTGTTCCAGATGCTTAGGAAGGACCAGGTAGGTGGATAAAAGTGCCAAATCCAGCCTAATCAACCAGCTAACTATAAAACAAACCATAATAATAATCTATTTAAAAAAAAAAAATCTCACAGATTGGTTTTAGCTAATAGAATGAAACTGTTATTATAGAATATTTTAATAAAGTATTTGACATTGTTTTCATAAAAGATATACAAAGAGAAGAAAATCATACAAGAGATATATCTGTTCACGCAGTCTGAAAGAGAAGTAACACTATCTGATTAAATTTGACAACAGTGAATGGAACAGATTAGAACATCAGAAAACTTCTCTAAATACCACATTCAAAGTCCAAACTCTATAATCACTAAGTTAAAGTGACCTGTCACTTTTCTCACTAAAAGAATGCTTGATTCTGAAAACTGACCATTTATTTAAATGAACTTAATTTCAAATTAAAATTAAACAAAAGCATCAATGAAAGAAATACAAGATAGGGAAATTCTCTGGATTTCAAAGAATTTAGAATGAACTTTTGTAGATTAGGATGGAGAATAAAATTTTAAAGATTTGTTCATAGAGAATGAGGTGAGATACAGGATGAAGATATTGTTTATTGTATTTTAAGAAATGGCAATTAAAGTTGTTCATATTCACCAGTATGGATTATTTCTTTCTTTCTGTTCCCTTTTTTCTTTGCACATTCGATTTTTATCTTTTCATTTTTGTAGTTTGTATTACTTTGATGTGTATATGTCATTTTCAATAAAATTACGGTATTATAAAAATGATTTTTTTTAAAAAATTAGATCTTAATACATGCAAATGTGTAGATTATACAGGGGTGAGTTCTAAATCATCAAATTCAAAATACATTATATCCTATAGTGAATTTCCCAAGCAGTATGCAAAAAGAACAAATATTACATATCTAAGTAGATAACAGCTCTCTCTTTTTTTTTAATCGTAGGTTTGTGCAAGCTTATTTTAAAAAATCATGTATTTGATACATTTTGTTTGAGTTGCAAATGGTTTTAAGCAATCATCCGGCTGTCATATCACAAAGCCTGAGTGTGTGCATCCCTGGAAAATCAATTTTAATTTTACCTATGAAAGTACTGTATAATGCCCTAGTTACAGAAAATTGGAATTGGACATGATAAACGAAAAGCATGTTGAAAAATGTTTTAAAAATTCAAGGCATAGGCTATATTTTTTCTTTCTTTTACCCACTCCAGAACAAATTGAGGTCTGTTGACCCTTTATTGTATACACATTGAAAGAAGTCCATAGTCTGCAGCAATATATTTCTGATATGCTTGATGTTTTTTACTATTTTTGTTCAGATGACACAGTGTCAGTTGTTAAAGAAAAATAAAGAGAAGGGCATGTAAAAACGGTGTTCTGATAAATGAACATATCCAGCAGAAGAAGTCTATGTTAACATTACTTCATCTAGAAATGCCTATAAGAATAAGTCCCAAAAGAGGCAACTGGACTTTCTGGTTGTTCTTTGAAGATGTTTCGCTTTTCATCCAAGAAGCTTTTTCAGCTCTTCAAAGAAAAACCAGAAAGTCCAGCTGCCTCTTGAAAAAAGCACCTTTGGGACATTCAAACCTCAGAATATTGGCAAAGTCTCCTAATTTGCTGAATGTAAACATGAAAGACAAAGGGCCTTCCTTTGATATCTTTTTGAAATCAAGTCTTGATTGCTAAGATGATAGTATTTTATCACCAAAGATAATTATAAGATGACTGTAAACTATTAGCTTGATGAAATCTATTCATTGGTATCATTCCACTAACAAACAACTTCTATTATTTACACAAATTATTTTTGTATTAATATCAAATTTGGTACTTTAATTTTGTTTATACAAATCATACCATAAACAGTTTTACAATTTATTATATTTTGTTAACCAGATAATACTCAAGAGCAATTACACAATTTTTTAGAAGAACATCAAGCTATTTTCAAAAGTAGTGTAAAGGAGTATAATAAATAACAACAAAGGAGGAATACAAAAACTCCCAAAGGTGCTTTTTCAAGAGGCAACTGACTTTTTGGTTTTTCGTTTGAAGATATTTCACTTAGAAGCTTCTTGGATGAGAAGCAAAACATCTTCAAAAGTAAAACCAGAAAGTCCAGTTGCCTCTCAAAAAAGCACTTTTGGGACAACCACGATCTGAATGACTGAGAATCTCTATAGATGAATGCTAGAACTGTAGTTTGGGGAAGGACTTGATGAACTGAGAAAAGACTGGGGCAAGGCATACTATCAAAACATTCTGTGGCATGTTTTTAATGTATGTATTTCTATAGCCACTCAATTCATTCAAGTGACTCTGGGTGTCTTACAATATTGATGGATGATTGAAAAAGAATGAGGAAAGAATATGGAATGTTTCACAGCCTCTCTGCATCCTTATCCCCCGCTCTGTGGAATTCTTAGATGCCAACACCTGAGAAGCCATACAAATAGGTTTTCTGTCCACAGCAGAAAAACAAAGAAGGAGAAAACACAGTTTGTTTCTACTGTGGAGTTATAGGGCATCTAGCCAAGACTTGCACTGCTAAAGTACAGATCTCTGAATCAGTTATTAATTGCCACAACTGTGGGACAGTGGACTGTGTAGCAAGCTAATGCTGAAATCATCCCAGAGTATCATCTTTGGAGATCTTCATAGATTTTCCTCCCAAGATCTCAACAGAGAGCCTCAGGCAGTGAAAAGTTCAGACAACAACAGCGGACAAACTTATTTTATTTTTGTTACCCTTCGTATGCTCTCAGACTTAAAAATACAACTCTCCACCTTCTAGATTCAGGTGGACAGCGAATGTCAGAGATAAGATAATACTGCAGTTTAAACTGCTGACAAAGAGAAATGTTTATTTGTGGAAACAATTGACAGTCAAGCACTTTACCTGCTTTTATCGGGCAATGTACTTTTACAACTGATAATAAATGATCCTACAGAATTATTTCCATTCCATTTTATCACAACTTATTTACATGCCCCATTGATTGGGCTCAAAATAATGATCCAGATGTCCACTGGCAGCAAGGGCCAATCAAAAGTGTGAACAGCATGATTTTCAAAGTTCCTATTCTTGCCTTCTTTACAGAACAGCTCTGGCAATCCTCTTCCTTACAGAAAGTGCATAGAGTTGGATGATATTTGGGGGAACAAGGAATTAACATTCCTTCTCTCTCTTTTTTTTACTGTAATAATTTTTCCTAAACATTACAGTTAAAAAAAACTGCAAACAAGAAAAAAAAGACAAAGTGCAGAACAACAGGAAAAATAATTTAGGAAGAAAAATATTTAAAAAATACAAATAAGAAAAAAAATAGAAATATAAAAAGAAGTTACTTCCTCATTTGTCAAAATCAGTATCAACAATTTTACCACCTTATCTTAAAATACAATGATGTCTTCCTCCCACGTCTCAATTCTTATCTATAAACAGATCCTTGAAATCTCATGATTCAGTCCTGGTCAGTAAAAGTCTATTATTGTAATAATTACCATAAATAACAATATAGCTATTTTAACTTTGATCAAATCAATCCAGTTTATGTTCCTTCCTTTTACTTTTAACAATCTTGATCTTTAATCTCTTCAAATAATGTTCTAGAGTTTGTTTCCTTTCATTTTTTCTTTGTCCCTTTTTAAAAAATTCTTCAGAACTTAAACAGATTATTTTTGTAACTCAAAATAATATAGCTATCCAAATTGCTCTTTTGGTTTGCTATTTATATAACCCTTTTAATTATTAAGACAACAGCCAGTTTCATTTATATATCAAGTTTAACATCTTTTTTCCATATTAGTCTTGCAACTTGTTATTTTTAAACTCACTTTCAGATCAAACTCAGTTTTGACTGATAAAGCATGTTCCTATTCCAAAATATCTTTTAAGGACAGTCTACCTGTGACTGAGTGACTTTGGGTTAATCACCTCATTTCAGCCCATGTCGTCAGTCTGGGGCATCAAGCTGGTGGGTAAATTCCTGCTGTACCAGTGGCTGAACACAGGGCTGATCTGTAAATAAAAAATAAAAAAATAGACCCTACCTTTGCAGGGAAAATATATAATGGCATACTCTTTTAAGATTAATTTCTCAATCCATTGCTTACAAATATCTTCCAATATCTTCAGTGTTAAAATATTTTGCTCCATTCTATGTTAATAAATCAAATTTAAGCATTTTCTCTCTCTTTTAATTGTAATCTTTAGTTCCTTCTGGTTCCCTCTAGTGTCCAGCATTCAAATTCCCATCCTATCGTTTTTTCTTTTAAGAATTCAAAACAACAGCATTTTCCCTCGAGTGTCATGATCCAACATTCAGACAACTCAGATGTTGAAGAGGCTCCAACAGAACCTGTAGAGTGTCAGCCTTAGGAGACATTGAGGCTCATCAAACCCCAGGAACAGGTGGAAGAGTCAGATGGTTTTGATGACATCAGACATCCCAGCCCCTACATCTGGTGAGTAGAGTGAAGAACAGAGCAACATCATTCCTTTAGGCTTCCTGCCAAGCAAGGCAGTAAATCTCTTGATTAAAGACAGCCTGATTTAAAAGACAGCTCTGATCAATGATCCCTCATGGAAGCAACTGTCTGATCTCCAGCTCTTGCATAATATTCCTGCTCATGTAAGAAACATTAAACCTCTGATTTTTGGATTGACTGACAACCTTGACCTAGCTTTTGGAATTTTGGACTGATTCTGGACTATTCTTCTGTGTGCTCCTATTTGAAAGCAATTCATTCAGGCAAGCATCTGAAACTTTGTTTTGGTTTGCATGCTATTATCTCCTGGCCCTCAGTAGAGTGAGAGATATAGCAGCAGTGTTTGAGTCAGTAATTAAAACCAGAAGCAGGACAATGGGAAGGATTCTTATTAATTTCAAAATCTTATTTTAAATTCATTTAAACCCTTAATCTTATAACTCTACTAATTCAATTATTTTAATCAACTTTTGTTGTTTATTCTAAAAAAGAGAGAGATTTTTTTAATGTTCTTAAACTTATTTTTGAAACTTCTTTCGCTGGGAATTAAAGGAAACTCAGTGCATGTTAAAAGGTTTGTTTTCCTAATAGTTGAAAAGCAGTTAAAAATCTGTTTCCAAAAGTGATTAAGAAATGAGGCTCAGCAAAACTTTATGTCCATACAGGCTACATTGTGGCTAGAAGCTTGGTGGAAATGACTTTAACTCCCAGCCACGCAACTCATCACCCAACTACATAAACCTAATTTTCTAAAATTTGATCATTAGCAGCTGTTCAGAGTACAAGAGGATAATCTCAGAATATTTCCTTTATCCAGAAAGATTTTGTCAGCCAGAAATTGCCATCTGGCCACTGACCTCACCACAATGCCATCTCTGCTCCTTTTGAGACAACTAGTTCACAATGAATCCTCATTGGAGGTCACAGTTACCCTGCCTCCTCACCAAGCATATAACTACATAATTAACTTGAAGCCAGGAGCCCAGATTCCAACTAAGAGACACTATCTTATGTCTATTCAAGAACTGACCACTTTACAAGAGCTTCTGGATGACAATTTGAAGAAGGGATTCATTTCCCCTTGTACATCTCCAGCATATGTACCTAAGTCTTTTTTATCCAAGAAAAATAATTCCTTGAAGATGTAGATGAAGATGTAGATTTCTGAACTCTGCGACAATTAGAAACCTCTACTCACTATCTTATATTTCATATCTGCTGAACAACCTTCAGAAAGCGCATATTTTCATCAATTTGAAAGACACTTACAGTTTGAAAGAGGGCCATGAATTTTTAACTGCCTTTTGTATCAGGCATGGGAAATTGGAATTCACAATGGTGCTATTTTGATTGTATAATTATCCTGTTGTCTCTCCAGATTCATCAATGAAATCTTTTATGATATTTTTGTCAAACATGTAGTGCCGTACTTGGACGGCATATTGATGTTTTCAGAGCATCCGTTTTTACACAAGATTTATACTAAAAGTGACTTACAGAGACTCCTCAAACATAATCTTTTTACTAAAGGTGGAAATGTGTTTTTGATATTTGTGTTATTAGATCTCTATAGAGGGAATACAAATGGATTCTGCAAAAGCACAGTCCATATTCTTATAGCAAGCATCTAGAAGTACAAAAGATGTCCATTATTTTTATGGGATTTGTAAGTATCTACTGGTAGAAAATGTTCTCCATGATTTTGCATGATCTACAAGACTGTTAACTGCTATAAAAGGGACAGAGGTTCAAATGGTCTCAAATAACATCCTTGATTCATCAGACATCCTGTCCCTGCTCATCCTTTTGTTGTGTAAACAGACACATCAGACAGATACAGCATTAGGAGGCATTTTCCAAACATCAAAAATGGTGTGGAACAATCTCCTGCTTTATGCATTTTATTATAAATTGCTTTTTCCAGAAGAAAAGGAACCGTAGCATTTTCAATAGAGTTGCTTATGACCAAAGCAGCATTCCAGTATGGCAGATATTTCTTGCCCTCCAAGATACATCTGAAGAATTTGGAACACTTTACAGAAAGCACAATCTCCAGAGGACCACAGACTAATTTATCTTCTGTGACTTATGTAAGCTGTTTCATAAACATCATGTTCTTCTTCCCTCAAGAACAACACTACCATGACAATCAAATTGGTGGACCATAGGGGAGTGTTTAACAGTTTTCATTGGGTGCTCAGAGTTCTGATGCTGAAGGATGAGAGTAGATATCAAGAACTATGTCCTATCCTATCATATCTATTGCCAGACCAAAATTGGCCTTGCGCAGTCAGCCAATTTATTTCAGCCACCTTCTTCCATATCTAGACCTTGGAACTGTATTTCAATGGATTCTGTTACTCACATTCCTCCTCAACAGGGTTACACAATTATTTTGGTGATAGTAGATTTATGTACCAAAACGGCTTATTATATTCCTTGGAAAGGCCTTCCATTAGCTCAGACACTTTCCAGAACATGTTTTTAGGTAGAAGGAATTAATCAGTCACATGATCTTGCATTACAACTTTCAATTTATAGCCAATTTATAGCTGCCTTTTGCAGCTTGTAAACATTTCAATTCATTTATCTTTGTGTTATTTTGCGTCAAATCAATTATTGGTCAAACATGAATCAATTATAACAATACATGAGGTACTATATCTCATATCAGTAGGACAAAAGGATGGAAAGGTTGCAAAATTTTTCCCATAACATTCAGTGCATTCTTCAACAGGGATGTTATTCATGCAATTTATAGCTATTGCCTCTTCATCTTGCCCTTCTATCTTGAACTCTAGCATCCACTATTTCTATCAGACTTTCTACAGGAGAGAGAGAGAGAGAGAGCCTGCTCTCAGCTCCTCTTCAAGAACACTTAGGCCAAGGCTGCATACAAGTATGCTGTAAATACAATGAGGCAAGCAGGTACCAAGACTGCAGTGGGAGATTTGATGAGACTTTCTAAGTTTTATATTCTGCACATATTGAAAGTTGGATTCAAAGTTGTTGTTTTTTTTTTTTTTAGGGGAAGGGCCTTTTTAAACAGCAAATTAACTCAGTGGCTTTTTTCTATTCAATAAAGATTCACCCAGTCTTCTATTATTATTGTTTATTCATGAAGAGCTTCCTTGCCCTTGTGTTCAAACACTGCCTGTTCTCTGACCCAAATATGAAGAAACTCTGCCCCATAGGCTTTCCTCTTTTAATCCACCATCTTTCATTCCTGGTCCTAACCTTTCCCAGGCTAACCCCCATTCAGTACCAAGAGGAGGAAAAAAAAACACCTTCCCTTCCAATTTATAAGATTTCTCAGTTAAGTCCTGTTCTTAATTCTACCACTGTAGGAGAATACACAGTTTCTCATAAAGAAAGAAAAAATATTGATGTTATTTTTTTTTCAAAGAATTGTATAATGAGCCATTTCTTTCCACATATTCATAATGGCTGCTTTGAAACAGTATGCAGGAGCCAGGAGCAACTTCTCAAGCAGTTTTACTGTCCTTTTAGAGGGATGCTTCTTACACACTCTATTTTTGAAACTTTGAAGTATTTGTATCACCATAGAAACTGCCAATATCCCTCAGCTGATCTACACTGGTCAACTGAGGAGGTAGGATTGGGAAGGGTCTTTGTTTGTATATAAGTATGTGTGAAAGAGGTATGTGCAACAATGAAAGGCAATGAGGGCATACCTAAGCAATTGAGGCCCCACACAATTTGAAAAAGTGCCTCTGCCTTTTCTTGCATGGAACTGTTGTTTCAAGAAACTTGAAATTTAGGCAAAAATCTCCTCCTCCCACACATGGGCATAAATAACCAAACAGTTGAATGAAGTGTTATGCTTGATGCCTTAAATGACAGTGTGAAGGTGTTGTCTAAACATGAAATTGATCTAATACAATTGTAAGCTTTTTTAAGGTTAATTGGAGTATAAAATATATCTGTGCCTATATAATAATAATAGAAATCTTTTGAGAGTTTAGTATCTGCTTATTTTACATGTGTCAAATATTAGTCAATAAGATACGTTTAAAAGGGTTTTTTTTTTTGTATGACTCCAGAATTTATAAGAAAGAAAAAAAGTTTTTTTTTTAAAAAAGTATCCCAATACAGGTAGTCCTTGATTTACAACCACAGTGGAGTCCAAAATTTCTGTTGCTAAGCAAGGAACTTATGTGAGTTGCAACTTTTATGCCACAGTTGTTTAATGAATCACTGAAGTTGTTAAACGAATCACTGTAATTGCTACGCAAATGTGACTTCCCCAATTGACTTTGCATCTCAGAGCTTGCTGTATAGGTTACAAACGATTACAAGACCCTGTGATGCTGCAACTGGTAACTACATAACTTACCAAGCACCCAAATTTTTATCATGTGACCAGCCATGTCACTTTTTCAGTGCCACTGTAACTTCGAACAATCACTAAATGAATGGTTGTAAGTCGAGAGTACCTATAAATAATAATAATGCTTGTAATCATCAAATTGAAATACAGGTAGTCCTCAATTTACAATTGACCTGGGATCTTGCAACTGTCATAAATGTGATTCAGTTAAAGCATGCAAATATAAATCACATGACCTCAGGGATATTGCAATGGTCATAAGTGTGAAAAATGGTCATAAGTCACTTTTTTCAGTGCTGTGTAACTTCAAATGGTCACTAAGTGAACTGTTGTAAGTCAAGGACTACCTGTAATAGAAAAGTACAAAGTTATTTTAAGATATTAAGTAATAAGGAAACATTTTGAGTTGTGACATGGCAAAATTATTGTTAAATGTCACAGATGTCATCAGAAATCCAGATGTATTATTGTAAAATATTTTTCACCTTTTGGTGTGGATTGATATTCTTGTAAGTGGAAATATTAGTACAGGGAGTCCCATTCTTACTGGTTGCTAAGAATGGCAATAATTTTATAAATAATTTGATTTATGTAGTAATCAACTAAGAACTTAAGTATTTCTAAGTTTAAATTACGGCAAAGCTGGTGATGAAAACTATCCTATATAATTATTTCTGCATGACAATCTAATAGGACTTCTACAGGGAGAGGGAATAGCTTGAACCATAAATATTATTTCTAGATTCTCTTATGTAGCCAAAAATTAGTGAATATTGGTATGATATGTTCATATACCCTGTTTTCCTTCTGAAGCCCAAGGTGACATTGATCGTTCTCCAGTTTTCACCCGCAGTGACAATCCTTTTCATTGGGCTAAGAGAGAGTGATTGGCCCAAGGTCACCTCATCTTACTATGCACTCCACAGTCCAATTCCCTAAATACTAAACCATGCCATCTCTTGGTTTTTCCTGGCACCATGTTGGCATTTTGCTTATGGATTTGAAAGTTTTATCTCTGTGTGTATGTATTGTTTAATCTGATAAACTATAAGGCAAATATTGTGATCAAAACAACATGGGAGTTATCCTCAGGGGTGGGATTCTACCAGTTCGCACCTATTCGCTAGAACCCGTTGTTAACATTCTAAGCAGTTTGGAGAACCGGTTGTTAGAAGAAATTACTGGCCTAATCCTGTAAGGAAGGCAGGAAGTAAACATTCTGGTGTTGCTTACAGAAACTGCGTCTCCATTAACCCTTATTATATTCTTGGCAGGACTAGACTTCCTGTCTCAGGAACTTCTCTGGAGTTTTTTTTACCCTCCTTTGCTGGTACTTTGCTTGTGTGGAGTGACCATTCAAAAGTTACAATGGCACTGAAAAAAGCGACTTATGACCATTTTTCACACTTACAACTGTTGCAGCATCCCCACACAGTCATGAGAGGCCAGGCAAGGAGATGCGTGCCTCGATGTCAGTGATATTGAGTTGGCCACACCCAGCCAATAACATGACCACCAAGCCATGCCCACCAACTAAGCCACGCCCATAGAACTGGTTGTTAAAAACTTGAATCCCACCCCTGGTTATCCTATATATTTTGAATATGCTAAAGTCAAATTTGAAGGATGTTTGAATATTAAATATGTGAATACAGGCCTATGGCAATTTTTCAATGTCTTGTATATATCTCAAAGCAATTGATAAGAACTGCTTGTAACTCCTGCATTTTACAATCCATTTCTGTTGCAGAGAATATTATATAACAATGGTCAAGTGGGTGAGCAACACTAAGACAGTTGTGCGGTGGCTAAACAGGCCTCAAAATCTATCCATCCTCACAGTGTGTGAAACAACCACTGGTGCCTGTAGTATGGTACGAAACTTCTTTTTCATTTTTAAGCTTACATTTTAATAATGGCTCTTATGCATGTAGGACAAGCTTTAGAGGTTTATTTTGACTTCAGCTCAGTTCCATGCATAAACATACATCTTGTGTTAAATATATAGTACCTCGCTGTAGATCTAGTGTGCTTACAGGCAAAGAAACCTGCTATGAACATATATATCAGATGATATTTTTCTTCTTCAATCTAACTCCATGGGCTAGAAAATCGGGTAGGGAGAACAGCTGGGTATCCATAAAACTATTCTGGGGTTCCAAAAATTTCTCTTTATTTGACAAAGCTAAACAGTGTGAGGAAGCAGTTTGAATTCTCAGTAGGATATTTGGCAGCACTTATCCAGGATATGAAGCAGCAATTACTGGTGTTATAACAATAGATAATTCTGGATTCTCATAATACTGTCAACAGCAAGGTGCTCTTTTTGAAAAGAGTTAATGGCAAACTAGTAATTTATGTCTAAGCAAATTGTTTAACCTGCCTCTGTTGATCAGAAAATAATATAGAAGATCTACCAGACTCTAAACACTGGCCAAGTAAGATTTGTCAGCTCTTATATTAGCTTGTAGAAAATTAGACAATATGATCGGTTTAATCTGTAGTTGAAAAAAAATGACTCTGATGATTTGAATCAATATGATTTTATTATTTTTGCTGTATTATCTAGAAAGAAATCTTCCTTTATTTTTCACTTCATTCTTTTTTGGTTTTTTTCTAGTTTTGCTATTTTTAATTCTTTTGTTATAGAGCCTGTTTTGAATAATAATATTTCAATTTTTAAGGTTTTGTATCTAAAAGCAGGATACTGTTTAAATGAGACTCAGTTAGGGGTAGTGGCTAAGGCACCATGCTAGAAACCAAAAGACTGTGAGTTCTAGTCCAACCTTAGGCACAAAGCCAACTGTGATCCTGGGTCAGCCATTCTCTCTCAGCCCCAGGAAGAAGACAATGATTTTCATTTCTGAAAATCTTGCCAAGAAAACTTCAGGGATGTGTTCAGGAAATCACAAGGAATCAATATTAATTCCAAGAGACGAAACCCACCCTCCTGCCCTGTTTAAAAAAATAAAAACCATAATTAAAATATTGATCTATATATTTACTGTATTATAAACGTTGTAGCAATTTAAAGTGTTAAAATACTTTTACCCTCGTGGGGATTTTTCTAAGCTTCATTTTGTATGTGTACATATACACAAATACAGAGATACATATTCATAACAAAGCATTTTATCCTCATTAACAATAGATAAAAAATTTGATGCTCCTATATAACTTCACACTATGTTAAAGATACAATACATATTTGCATTACATTACAAAAGTACTGTAAATGGATGTTTCTTGATAATTATTTGTTTTCTTCTTGAATATGTGTACCTACATATCCAAATATGTAGGTACACATTAAATACTGTGCAGTTGTGTTTTTTCTAAAGCCTTGTTTTTCCTGACTGTTATTTGGCATTTTGTTTGTAGAATTCACACATTTTTTTAGCTTCAGAAATTCTTTAATTTAAAAAAGTATGATTTTTCTTCATTCTTCTAGTGCCCCTTGTTTAAACTAGAATCATGAATAGTTGAGAGAAGAACAAAAAAGGTGTTTAGCAGCCTTTATGGATTTACAAATTCCCCCCATTAAAATACTAACTTTGAAAGAGATTACTACTTACAATAGTGTTGAACAACCTACACTTTTGTATAACTGTGTCAAATTTTAGTTTATATGCAATTTTGCAGCTAATTTAAATATGCATAATAGTTCATAATTATGCTTTCAGAAATCTTGGAGCTCTCCAATACATGGATTTCTATTTTCAGAATATTTGTGTGTTTGCAAGTCACTAATTCCAAAGATACTCCCATAAAAGTTATATTAAAACATTATCTTCAGTCTTAACATTATCTTCAGTGTTAACATAACAATAACTCTTAGAGGTCTTTCTTTAGTAACAGCGCATATTGAATAGCCTTCCAAACAGTTCTGTTTTCACTTCCTTTCTAAAAAGGTAGTAGAGAGGGTATCATTCAAATTTTCGGGAATAGGCTGTTTCAGAGAGATGAAGCATTTTGCTTTCAAGCCCCCTGGCCTGAATGGGGGGGTACTTAACATCCTTAATATAACATGAATTCAGGGGGTCATTTGGAATTATACAATGCAGGTGGTACTGTAGATACCAAACAACCAAACCATTCATGCTTTTATAGGTAGCCAGGTATCATGATGACCAGCCCCACACAATTGGGCAAGATCAAAGAACCAAGAGCTAAAATTCATTCACACCCTCACTGATGGTTAGTGTGATGTAAATTCAAACTAAGACAAAACAACTAGCTGACAAACCGTACTGAACGAGTAGTCCTTAATGGTACTACATCTACATGGAGAGAAGTAAGCAGTGGGGTACCACAAGGTGCCATCTTACGTCCAGTACTCTTCAATATCTTCATAAGTGACTTAGATGATGGAATAAAAGGGGAACTCATCAAATTTGCAGATGACACTAAGCGGGTAAAAATAGCCAATACCCTAGATCAGGGGTAGGGAAACTTGGCTCTTTTATCACTTATGGACTTCAACTTCCAGAATTCCTGAGTGAGCCATAAAAGGGTCCCCATCCCTGGCCTACTGGTTTTTCAGTTGTGAGGAAAATCAATTTTTGACTTGAATGGGACTGTTTAATATACAAATGTAGTGCATATGTCTTACATATATATGTATACATATCCTACATATATACAAATATACATTTGTATATTAAACAGTACCATTCAAGTCAAAAATTGATTTCCCTCACAACTGAAAAACCAGTAGGCCAGGGATGGGGAACCTTTTCTGGCTCACTCAGGAATTCTGGGAGTTGAAGTCCATAAGTGATAAAAGAGCCAAGTTTCCCTACCCCTGCCCTAGATGATAGGCTCAAGATTCAACAGACTTGAACACTATGCCCTATCTAACAAAATGAAATTCAATGTAGAGAAAAGTAAGCCAGAAAAACTAAAAGTACACATACAGATTAGGTGGAACCTGGCTTAATAGCAGTAACTATGAGTGGGATCTTGAATTCCTAGTGGACAATCAATTAAATATGAGCTATTTACAATCAATTAAATATGAGCTAGAGTTTGGCAGCAGCCAAAAAAGCCAATGCAATCTAAATTGCATTAACAGATGGCTAGAATCAAGTTCACATGAGATACTAATACCACTCCATAAAGCCTTAGTAAGGCCACACCTAGAATACTGCATGAAATTTTGGTGAACACACTAAAAAAGATGTTGAGACTCTAGAAACAGTACAGAGAAGAGCAACAAAGATGATTAGGTGACTGGAGGTTACAACGTATGAAGAATTTGGTATATCTAGTTTAATTAAAAGAAGGACTAAGGGTTGACATGATAGCAGTATTCCAATATTTGAGGGACTGTCACAGAGAGGAGGGGGACAACCCATTTTCCAAAGCACCAAAGGCCGGACAAGGTACAATGGATGGAAACTGATCAAGGAGAGATTCAACCTAGAACTAAGAAGAAATTTCCTGACAGAACTATTAACCAGTGGAACAACTTGCCTCCAGAAGTTATGAATTCTCTAACACTGGAAGTTTTAAAGAAAAGATTGGACAACCATTTGTCAAAAATGGTATAGGGTCTCCTGCTTGAGCAGGGGGTTGGACTAGATGACCTACAAGGTCCCTTCCAACTCTGTTATACTGTTAATGTTCTGTTAAATTTCTCACTCTCTCATGTAAGTTAATTAAGGCGGAGTCTCTTTGAATGATTCAAACGTTTCATCCTAGATCTCTATCCACTTGAACTAAGTTGTCATTTCTGGCTGTGAAAGGAGTGGAAGACAGAACAGAAAGAAACAACTCTTGCAATTGCTTATTTCTGTTTTGTCTTCCACTCCTATCACAGCCTCTCCACAATCTATCATATATGGTCATTGCTGACATTTCATGAACTGCTCCATATAACCAGAGAGCACTCAGATTGGAAAAGATTGTGGCAGCTAATAAAAATTGATCAACCTATCAATTTTAAGATTCAAAATGCAACCTATTAGGCATATAATTCTCCAATAAATAACTGCTTGATATTTATGCATACTTAACTATATATTGTGTTGTTTTTAGAAGTATGAATTTACATCTGAAGTCTGGCTTTCTAAGCAGGTATAGTATTATTAATTATTTGGAACGAAGTACAGATATTGATGATTTCTTAAAAGCTTGGGAGTAATTTCAGCAGAATATAAAAATAAATGACTTGGGTACCTCACTATAGTTGCTTTATTTTTCTGATGGCATCATAGAATAAAATTCTGGTATAGGTCTTCGATTGCTTGGAGTTTTATATTGCCCAGCTTATTCTGATTCCTGGAAGTTTATATTGTGTATTAAACTATATACAATGACATAGTAAATACACATGGTTATCCAATCAGCCAGGCAAAAGGTAGCATAGGATTTCGCAGGGTAAGACTTACTTAGTATGCCTTTTGGCCCATGTGCCCATAGATTCCCCCAAAGGGAAGGAGCCCTCAGATTCTCTTTTCTCCAGAGCAATACATAATAAGTTTGTCATTAAACAAATGCCTAATCAAGTGTCTAATAAAAATGAATTTCACTGCATTAGACAAGAAAACATCTCACTATTTGCATACATGACGATGATGCAAAATAGCCTTTCGTGAGTTTTCCATTTTTAAAATAAAGTCAAAAATGTATAAAGTTTGATATTATACATAGTAGGTAATGCTATAAAATACCAGCTTTTCCACAGCTTTGTGTCATGCGCCACTTGTGTCCATTCCTGAATTCGCAAACTCTGCTAATAATCACTTATGACCTAGTCACCTTCAGATTGGACTACTATAAAGCATTCAATATGGGGCTGGCCTTGAAGATTATCCGAAAGCATCCAGATGCAGGTGCAGAATGCCATAGCACAGGCAGTTATGTGTGCTCCTAGAAGAGTGGATGTTACATCTCTGTCCTGCAAACTGCATTGGTTGCCCATTTGCTTCTAGGTCCAATTCAACGTGCTGACTCTAATCTTTAAAACCCTTTATGCTATGGCACTGGATTACCTGAGGACCCACCTGCCCCAAATTATATCATCCCCCACCCTATTGGATATGGCAGGGAAGGCATATTGTGTGTCCTGTCAGAGAACCACATTTGGTGGGTCTCATGAGGTGGGCTTTCTTTGCTGTAGAGCTTGCTTTATTTATTTATTAAAAATTACAGTTTCTCTGGGCAGATTACAATATAATAAAAGTAACAACGATAATACAAAGCAATTAAAATTGAGAGGATTAAATACAAAGCTAAAAACCAAGAGGATGGACGGTCTGGGCATGGGGATTTTCTCTAGTATGACAGCAGGGGTGGGATGCAAATATTTATATTACTGGTTCTGTGGACGTGGCTAGGTAGGAATGGCCAGGTGGGCATGGCCATGTGACTGGGTGGGTGTGGCTTCTTTTTTCTTTTTTTTCCACCCCTCCCCCTGTGCTCTTTTTTTCCCCTCCTGGGGGGGCGTTTTTGCTCTCAGGAAGGTTTTCTGAGGCCCAGGAAGAAAAAAATGGAGCACAGGGGGGCCGCACAATACCCCCACCTCCCCACGCTCCATTTTTTGGCCTCCTGGGCTTCAGGGAAGCCTCCTGGGGCGGCAGTGTTTTTGTTCCCAGGAAGCTTCCCTGACGCCCAGGAAGGCAAAAACGAAGTGCAGGGAGGGCAGCTTTCCCCCCCCCCCGTGCCCCTTTTTGCCTCTTGAGCCTCAGGAAGGCCTCCTGGGTGAAGCAGTAAGACAGCAAAGGGGATCCCAGCACAGCTGATTGTTGGAACAGCTGATCGTCAGGAGGAAAAAAGAAATGCCTTAAGGAGTGACTGCGTGGGGGAGACTGCAGTCAGTGATGTCATGCATGCACAATAAGGACTGACTGGGCAGGAAGGGGTGGGGCCAGCCAGGGGCACATTTTGATGGTTCTCCGAACTGTGCAGAATCATAACAACCGGTTCTATAGGACCAGCCTGAACTTGTAGAATCCCACCCCTGTGTGACAGCCATATCCAATATAGCAGCCCTCTGTCAGGGCTTCAGGCCAAGCAGTAGAACCAAGTTTTCAGGCTTTTCCAGTGGCCAGGAGTGTGGGGGGAAGATCTCCCCTCTAATGGGGGAATATTACAGAGAGCAAGGGCTGCAGAAGAAAAGACCTAGCCAAAATTCTTTGGTCAATGGGATCCTAAGTAAGCCTCTTCCATGGGAACTAGTATGGCAGGCTGCACACACGCACACATACATGCATACAAGTGTAAAGTGATTATCATGGACTATATTTGTATTTTCAGATATCCACAATCCCTAAGAAAATACAGACATAGCCAATGATTCACACTAGTAACTTACTGGAAGACAGAAGTTTCATGTAAGTTTCCTACAGTGTTAATGGTAATTATATTTCACTGTAAAAAGATGTCCTGGATTCTAGGAGGTTAGGTCTCTTTAAGTAATTTTCTGGAGGTCAGGAGAATTGTACTTGCATTTCCTTCAAGGTGAGGAGGTCTCTCAGAATGTTCCCAGAGCCAGCTTGCATAGAAAGCTTTCTTGTGTTCCTGTGAAGGCAAGTTCAGTTTCACTTTGGACCTCTGTCAAAATTCATGGAGGTCAGGAAATCAAGGTGAGACCCGCCTGTGAACTCTGTTCTCTGCTGACCTTAAGCCTTCCATACATTAACCTAAAGACACAAAGAAGGATTTACTCTTTTGCAAAGCAGTTTAAAATTACTATTTGGGGGGGGGGGGAGTTTCTAAGTAATGGAATTGCTTTTTGAATTATTTTTGGGCTTTATTTTCTTGCCTCTTTATTTAATTTAGAAGATATCTGTAGCCACCCACCTTATGCACCATGACCCTAGATGGCTTATAAGCCATTGTAAAAACAGTAAAAACATAGAATCATATTTATGCCATAATATATTGTTTAACTTCAATGTGTTCAGTATTTGAATATGCCATCCATAAAAATGATAGCATATATGAGGTAGTTTTTAACAATAATATTTTCTCTGGTTTTTTTTTTTTTTTTACAGAATGAGGAACCAGTTTTTTCAAAAGATGGCAATACATTTTTTATGACAGTTCCAGTTAAACAAGGTGGTCGTGGTGAATTCCACCATATTGCTATGTTTAATGTTCAGGTGAGTTTCTTTTACGTAAGTTAGATTCCAGCCTAGATTCTAATTCCAGAATTATCCTGCTTTCCGGAATGAAGATGTACCATAAATAAATGGGTCCTTCCATATCTCCAATACTGTTATTAATGTTTCAAAGAAAATTAAGAAATAAATCTCTCCTAGGATGAGGAACTTGCATTAAAAGATTTCCTGTCCAAAGCACTCAATCCTATGAGCTTTTCATGATGCAGTTCTAGGCACATAGTTTTAATTCAATCTGAGCCAAAGACAGACAAGAGTTAGTTTTAACCGTGTGCTCAAGCTCTGTTTGATTCTTTTTAAAGTCAGTGGCATAAGTATATTTCATATTGATATCAATGGATATTAATAAAGATATGGATGCTAAATATAGATGCTGTTTTCATTAGTAGAAGTCTCTATTGCACCAGCTTTAACTTTTACAGATTATTTGTGAATTTTTTCTTGCTGACCATTATTTCTTCTTTCTCCTATTTTTCTGCAAGTAATATATTCATCTAATTAAACTAAACATCATTGATGCTAATAGAAGAGACTATTTGTAGTTTGGGGTTGAGCTGAGGAGTCCTTAGTGCTCTCTGAATTGTTTTGTTTTGTTTTTGGTTTTTGAACATGTTTCATTACCCAAGTAGATAACATCTTCAGCTAATGCTATTTTGTGAGTCAAGTATTGAGACATTGTATCTATATACTGTAATTTTCATTATCAGAAGACCAAGATAGAGTTCCATGCTTGTGGAAAGATTTAGAGCTTAACTATATAAATATTAAGGGAAAAAATTGCTTCCTTGAATCCCATTTAAGGACATGTAAACTGCTATAGGATATACTGCCATTGAGAATTCAAGGAAATTAACATGAGATACAACAGTTGGATATCTGTTGAGTTTACCTTCCGGAAAAAAACCATGGATATGTATGGACATTGGTGTTTTTTTAACGCAGGTGTATGCTCAGCAAAACAAATGCTATAATTTGTATTTTGTTTCTCTTTAAGGATAGTATCATCATCCAAACATGACTTTCTTACTCACTCTCTTCCTTTCAAGCCATTCACTTTTCTTTCATACAGTTGTTTTTTAGTTTGATCCTCATTCTGTAACATGTCTCAATCCCCTCAGTGTACGTCAAGAGTACCTGGGTACAAGGAGAGGCTCAAGGGGTCAAAATAACAGCTGCAACTGTACAAGTGAAAACCTGACACTTTTTAACATGCAATTTAGGTTGCTGTATTGAGGGTTGTTTTTTTTTAACTTCTCTGCCAATGCCCCAGATATATTACTTTTGTATTCATCACTCACATTTGCATTCCATCTAGTTCCATTCATTCTTGGCCCATCTTAATTTTACTGCAAACTTAAATAACTCATTTTCATTGAACTCTACTTACATTCTTTGTAATCCTAACATAATCAATTTACATTTTCATACAAGACAGTACCCAGAAGCATCCTCTTACACAAGTCCATTTTTTCTTATTTCAACAAATATTCATTACTATGTATTACCTTTTTATCACCATTTGCCTGTGTATTCATATTTCTATCTTCAGTTAACATTTTATTAAGATACACAAAGTCAGCTATTGCTATTTGCTTATTTTTTACCATTTGTATAAAATTTGTGTTAATTCATTCATTCCATTTTACCTGTCAAAAACAAATACCTTGAGCTTTGATTCATGAATTTTCAGATTCATGTTTCTCACTACATCACACAATCTATCTAACATTTGCTGTAAATCATTCATGCTCCCAGGCAAAATCATAGCATCATTTACATACAGAAATACAGACATATAACTTTCTCAATCAACAAATCTCAAGCAGCATTATGAGAATTTTCAATCATATATATATATGAATATATATATATATATGAATATATATATATATATATATATATATATATATATATATATATATATATATATATATATGTTTTCTGAGGTTCTCTGGTATTTGGTGGATCTTTATTGGTTCTCTCCCACATATTGGCACGTATGGTATTCAGCTTTGTTCAGGTAGTGCCAGTGCCCACATCAGCCATAGTTGTGCTGAAGATGGCGAGTGGGACCTCGCGAAAGTTGTAGCAACATTTATATATATATATATATATATATATTATATATATATTCTACGTAATGGTATTCAGCTTTGTTCTATTTTCCATCATTATAGTTGTGCTTTTAAAGTTGTAGCAACATTTCGCAGAATCTCATCTGCCATCATCAGGCTTCTGTAGTGTTCGTCTGTGAGTCAGACTTTCACAGCCGTTTCTGTTTTAAATTTGGTGCTAGCCTATGCTATGCCAGAATGGTTTTTTCTTCATCCTGATTGATTGGGAGTCTTGGTCTGTGTTTATTGGTTTTGGAGTTTGCTGTGTTCTGCTTAATTGGTGTTTCTAATATCTTCTGTCTGTTTTGTAGCTTTTTTTGTCTTGATTGGCTGGCAACATTGTGTTTCCTATATTGGAGGCTTTTAGTGCAGCTTGGCTTCGGGTAAACGGACGGCTATCATTTATTAGGAAGCCAGGTTTCATCTGGGTGCCTGGTTGGGGTGTGTTTGAGCTGGAGGTATCAGGGGGAGTTTGTGCCCAGGTGTTTGCCTGGCTAGTGGTGTGGAGATTTTTTTGTTTGTGAGTGCAGGCTTCCAAATAATTGACAGTCTGGTGGAATCATCTCTTCTATTCATGCTTTCAGGTCTTTTTTCAATCTCTATGGCTTCTCTGATAATTCTGTGGCTGGGGTTTTCTATAGTGGCTAGTGTTTTGGTGCCATTGAAGTCGATGCTATGACCTGTGGCTTTCATGTGTTGGACTAGTGAGGAAGTGTGTTCCAGCTTTTTTACTGCATTTTTGTGTTCATCTAGGTGGGTACTTATTCTTCTATTTGTCTGTCCAATGTATGTGGTAGGGCATGATGCACAGGGGACTTCATATATGCCTTGGTTTTCCAGGTCAATTTTACCTTTGGGGTTTCTTAGGATGGCTGCTATTTTTCTGTCTGTTTTGAAGGCAGTCTTGATGTGATGCCTGTGTAGTATCTTACTGATTTTGTATATATCTATATCTATATCTATATCTATATCTATATCTATATCTATATCTATATCTATATCTACCGTGTTTCTCCAACAATACGGCCTCCACCAATAGGAAGGCCCATCATGTTTTTTGGGCATAAAATCAAATTAAGCCCCTCCCCCCAAATTTAGGCCTATTTTAAAATATGCAAAATAAGGGGGAAGGGCGGGGAGACTTGCCGTTAGGAGCGCCCGGCGGGCCGAATTCCTCGCCACCAGCCGCTCCTAACGGGCGATCATGGCGGCGCGGGGAGCTCCCTACTCCCACCTTTGCTGCAGACACCTTTGGCACCCGACGCTGTTGCTTTCCCTTCTGCCCATTACGCCGCCACGTTTGGAGCTGCCGCTTCCGTGTTTGGAGTGCCGTCGCCATTTGGAGCTCCAAACGCGGAAGTGGCTGCTCCAAACATGACGGTGGGCGATCTTTTTATTTTGGTCAGCGCGAAGTTCAGAGCGAGCATGAGAGGGAGACCGCGATGCCTTGCTAAAGAGCCAGAAAGCAGCAAGGGCGCCAGGTGGAAAGGACAGGGTCGCGATCACATGGAGATGCCCAAAGCGCGGAGTGCACATAACTAAAGGCGGCGCACGCAGTTGGCTTGGGGACTACAAGGCAGCATCTGCGCCTCTTCCCGGGCGCTGTCTCTAGGCTGCTTCCGGAGCTACGGGACGCTCTCCGTTGCCTACCAGCCCTTCTTCCTTGGGCTCCCTGCCGTGGGGTACACCCACTTCCTCCTGCAAATTACGCCTCGCAACTCTTCTCTCCCTTTCCTCTCGCTCCAAAAAGATCGCCATCGTATCCCGCCGATTCGGGCTTCCAGCCACGTTGTGATCCACTAGTGAGGTTGCCATCTCGGATGGAGGCATCGCAGTCTCCCTCTCTTGCTCGCTTTGAACTTCGCGCGGACCAAAATAAAAAGATCGCCCGCCGTCATGTTTGGAGCTGCCACTTCCGCGTTTGGAGCTCCAAATGGCGACAGCACTCCAAACACGGAAGCGGCAGCTCCAAACGTGGCAGCGGAATGGGCAGAAGGGAAAGCAACAGCGTCGGGTGCCAAAGGTGTCTGCAGCAAAGGTGGGAGTAGGGAGCTCTCTGTGCTTGGCCATGATCGCCCGTTAGGAGCGGCTGTTGGCGAGGATGCAAGGGGGGGAATTAAGTCACCCCCCGAAAAGACGGCCTAGCCATTTTTTCGGGGCTCAAAAAAAAATAAGGCCCGGCCTTATTATGTGAGAAACACGGTATATCTATATCTATCTATCTATCTATCTATCTATCTATCTATCTATCTATCTATCTATCTATCTATCTATCTATGGTATTCAGCTTTGTTCGGGTATTTTCCCACATAGTTGTGCTTTTAAAGTTGTAGCGATGTTTCGGCAGAATCTCATCTGCCATCATCAGGCTTCTATATAGTGTTCGTCTGTGAGAATATACAGCAGTAGGCTAGCCCCAAATTTAAAACTGAAACAACTGTAAAAGTCTGACTCACAGACGAACACAATACAGAAGCCTGATGATGGCAGATGAGATTCTGCCGAAATGTTGCTACAACTTTAAAAGCACAACTATAATGATGTGGGAAAATACCAGAACAAAGCTGAATACAGTATATGTAAGTACCACCATGACAACATATTTTCTTATCTTACTCCCTACTAAATATATTCCATATTTCTCATGCATCTTTCATCTCTTAATTTTACAAACCCTAAATATATCTATTTTTATTTGTCGTTTCATTTGTGTTTTGTTCCATTCAGTTCTCTTTCTTTCAAGTTGCAGCCTTTTATATATCCTGACTGATACCACAGGGGCCCGTAGAATTTGACCTCTGCTGTCAATAATTGCTTTGATCAATTAAGGAAAGTTGTGGGACAAAAAAAGGTTAAACTTATTATTTTTTGCAGATCAAAAATGAACAATTTAGTATACGACATCTGACATCAGGGAACTGGGAAGTTATAAAAATCTTGGCATATGATGAAAATACCCAAAAGATGTGAGCATTATTTTTCTTTGTCTGTTCAGGTAAAATATCTGTGTTATCAAGATAGAGTCAATGTTACTGGTATAGCAATGTTAATTATGTTTCTTTTGTCACTAAATGCTAATACTAGCCATGAACCATAAATACAAAGACAAACTGTATTTAATCTCTTGATATATTCTAGGAACTTTTCCTGAATATTAAAATAAGGCTAGGCTGTAATAAAATCTGCTTTAAAGTATTGATTGAAATAAGAAAATCCAAACACTGGGTTAGGCAATAATATTTTCAAGTGGTCTTGCTTTAGAATCTTAAGTAGTCAGATCATTAGGATTTAAAAATGAAATACATTTTCACCTTTGGGTCTTCCATTTTTAAAATCTGCTTACCTTCGAGAATAATAAGGAATGGTTTCTTGTTCGTTTTTCTTAGGTTGTAAATGGATGTGCTTCCCAGTACTGTTAACAGAAAGGATTTCTCAGGAATTATTGAAAAACATCATTTATTAATAATTGCCTTTGTTAAGACTTCAATCCTGTATTGCATAGAAATAAACCTTGTTGAATGTGATGAGATTTATAAAGGATTTCATTTACATATGTAGAAGTGTTGAAGCCATTTTCCAATATAACAGATGTTTAGTTATTGGTGCCCAGTATGAGAATAAGTTAAAGTCTGTGTTGTCTTTAATATCTCTGTTGTCTTTAATACAAACAAGCTGGGAAACCTTGCATTCTTTTTCTCAGAACAAGATCAATTGTTCTGCCTGATCATTAGTTAATCTACTTCTCCTTTTTAATATGGGAGAATTGAGGCAGGCAATCTCTTCTGAACACAAAACAGCAAGACTTCTGACAAAAACATGTATCTTAATCATTAATTAAGTTCCATCTGCCTAGAACATAGCATATGCAATAATTCAATTTTATTTTTACAAAGTCAGATATGCTAATTCTTGAGTTTTCTTCTTAATCACCCGAGGACACATTCTAGTCAACATGAATGATCATGATGTTCGTGATTACAAAACTGTACTGTGGCCTCAAAAATGAGTTGCAAAGCTTCTTTGCTAATGCAAAATTAGGATGTAAAGAAATAAATTAGTCTCAAGATGTTTTGTGGATAGCCACTTCAATCTATCTAATGGTAAGAATGATCCTGCTCTCCTATATTATTGAAATCCTTAGGTCTGATGTTCATTATGTTTATTATCTACAGCAAATTAGTACATATTCATCTGGCCTAAAGGTGTTTTTTTCCCCTCATTTTGCCAGTTATTTTTTAAGTACTGAAAATTCACCAAGAGGAAGACAATTACATAGGTAAGCCGATCCGGTGCAATGTGATTCCTAAGTAATTGACAGGGCAGCCTCTCTTTGTTTATAAAAAAGCTATTAACTTAAATGTCAAAAGAGATCCTGTGCATACCTTAGAAATTCTGCATGAATCTGTGGGTTTATAAAAGTAGCAAATTTCATAGGAACAATATATATTGTGACAGAAAGATAATAACCCAAAGACATCCTTCACAGTATAATACTAAGTCTAGTTAGCATTTTATATGCATTGGAAAATACCAAGGAAATACAGGTAATAAAAATCAGTGTGGTTCTCTTTCATTATAAGCCTGGTGTTCACAAATACTGTATGTATTTCCATATCCTCCATTCCCCACTGCATTCCTTTGCTAGAGAAAAAAATGGTGATATGTAGGGAGGAAGTTTGACAGAAGGAACAATGTAGCTCTGTACAGTACAGGTATTCCATGTCTTACAACTGTTTGTTTAGTGAACATTCAAAGTTACAATGGCACTGAAAAAAGTGACTTATGTCCATTTTTCATTCTTCTAACCATTGCAGTATCCCCATGATCAACATTTAGGTGCTTGGCATATTTATGACATGTCCTGAGGTCATAGGTTCACCTTTTGCAGCCTTTTGACAACCAAAGTCAATGGTGAAGCTGGATTCACCTAACAACTGCAGTGATTCACTTAACTGTGTCAAGAGAGGTCATAAAATGGGGCAAAACTCATTTAATGACTGTCTTGCTTAGTAACATAAATTCTAGGGTCAATTGTGGTCATAAGTTGAGGACTACCTGTAGTGTCTGAAATATTGACAAATCCAAAGAATTTTTCCCTATAATAATATATTTGTAGTGAATATTAGCTATAGGTTTTTTTGTACTTGATCATATATTTTTTTTACTTCCTTAGTGTGTCAACAACTGAATTGCTGAATCGTCAATGCCTCTCATGCAATTTTATGAAAGATCATTGTACATATTTTAATGCAAAGTTTAGTCCTTCAATCAAATATTTCATTCTACAGTGTAAGGGTAAGCCAGGCTCTCTTTTTACTGTTATTACACTTTTTTAAAAAAAAAATGAAATGTTTTTGTACTTCAGAAAAAAATGTATCTCAATGATAACTATTACAAATAAAAATATTTATATCATTATAGTACTGTAGTTACAAAATCTCGACTCTACATTTGTTGTGTATATTACATATGAAAATTGGCTTACTGGACAGTTTAAATTTTGTACTGATAAATTTGATCATTCCTATGATAGAATGGTCTACGAAATAAAGAACCAAGGGAGAGGGATGGTTAGAAGTAATTGTATAAAAGATGTACTAAAGTTGAGGTCACTAGTTAGTTTAACTATTTAAGAGGATATCACTCATTCCTTCAATGTGTTCAAATTACACACAGCCAAAAGCTTGGATAGTTGGCAGATCTAGATCACATTTTTGAATCAGTGACATAAATAACATTGTTGTATTCATTAGTAAAATGCCTAGGGAGGTTATGGAAGTTGCCGGAGAATGAACTACATACACATATATTTATGATTGATTGTTTGTTTATTTATTTATTTATTTATTTATTTATTTATTTATTTATTATTTACTTATGGGTGCAGGCATTTCACAATCCACAGTTCTAAGGGAAAACATTTCTAAAGACATCCAGTATTCTGAACTTTGCAGATTGCAATACCATAAGAGGAGAAAGAATAGGATGGACTATTTCACTAGACTAGTGTGTTCAAGTAGAAGCAAGGATGTTTTGATTTGAATTCCTGCATTAAGCAGGGAGGGGATAGGTTTGACATCCCGAAAGGCTCCTTCCATGTCTATTATTCTATGAAATCAGGCGCCCCCTTTACCAGGGCACTCTTATCTGTGCATTGAATCAAAGCTACAAGACATTTGGATATGTTTCTTCTGAGATTTCCACTCAGTTTTCTAATGGCCTCCAAATGACTTTGCAAAGTCTGAATGCTCCCTGTTCTCTCTTTGATTTAATAGTAGCTGCAGGTACTCTGTGCTTTATATAATCGGGCTATTAATTGCTTTGTGTGTCAATTTCTCAGCTGTAAAATTGAAATGATGAAGATAATAACAATCACACATTTATTATTTCCCAGCAGACTATGGTATTGCCTTGGCATTAATAGGACCATTCATATGCAAAGTATTAAAGCATATGCAGTAGCAGTTTTGAAAACTGTGTCTTAGAATTTGTTTTACTTTAGGGTTTTTTTTTAAGTTGAGAAATCCAAAGTTAGTTTCTTTTATTTACTTCCTCTGTGTGCCTGTTCTTCTGTGTTTTACAGGTCCCGGTGTTCCGATTGTTAGCCTGCACAGCACAGTTAATCCTGAAAGTAAGTTATACCAGTTCACTAGGGGTTTTCTTGTGGGTTTTCTCCCTTTCAATTGAGGCCATCAGGAAATTAATTTCTAAACCCTGTCTTAATTACAACCTAGGAATAAACATGTACGTAAGCAATAAGGACAGTAATTAATACAGTAGCTGTAATTTATCAGGGATTTTTCGGACTGATCTTACATTATTGTGTACTTTTTATTTCCCATTAATGCTTACAATAATTAGATGGCACAGTGGCACAATCTCTTTAAATAACTATGCAAATTGAGTTCCTATTTCAGTACTTCTAATGCTTACAATATATGCCTTAAAAACTTTATATATGCCTTAAAAACTTTATAACTCTAATATATGCCTTAACTATATGCCTTATATATAATATATGCCTTCTAATATATGCCTTAAAAACTTTATAACTCTAATACAATTAGTCTGGATTAAGGAATTGTTTCTGAGTGCCAGTTATCTAATTCATCCTTTTTTAATGATACAAATATTATGTGTGCTTAAATCTCTCTGTTTAAGCAATTCGACACATTCATGTGCACACATACATAAGACACATATATAGTACGTGCAAATACATATAGGTTTTCTATAGAAGTAACTTTTTCAAAATATGTTTTTGAAATATCTCTTCAAAATATATAACTTCAGTATATTCAATGGAAATGTGCATTATTTGGATAATTCAACTATTCACTTTAATTGGGGAAATACTTGAATTTAAATGAATGTTCATATATGTATTTTGATTTAAAGCACAATATTATTGCCCATAATAAATATAGTAGATTAAATAATATACAATGAAATCATAGTTTTAGAAATGAAACATACAGGCTGAATCTTTCCTGAAAAAATTCAGAGGAAAAAATTTATTTGTATAGAAAATTGTGGAAACATACATACATATATACATATATGTAAACTTGATCATCATTTCTATTGGTGAAATAAAAATTATATGATTCAATTTTAGTCAAAATATTGTTTTTAAAACAGCTTAGTTGACACTTTGAAACTGCTTCCTAGCTAAATTATAAATTATTTCATTAAACTGAGATGTGGTTTACCAATTTAAAAAAATGTTTAGAGGAAACATATCAAATAGCTATCCATATGCAACTGATGCCTTTTTCTTTTTTAAAGGCACATAATCCTTCAAACTGTAATTTTACAGTTTTAGAGATTTATCAAAATCCACTAATATGTATGTGTATGCAGTATATTCATATTTATTTTACTCTTTAGATATGCCTTTCCAAAAGTTGGTCTTTAAAGATGTGGACTGCATCTGTCATATAAATTCTATTTTAAAATTTCCATCCAATTAAACATGCATGTACATTGATTCCTTTCTTTGCCTTTTTATTTTACAGTGTTTTATATTTTAGAAAATAACTCTGTTTTAAAAAAAGCAATTTCAATGAGAAAAATACTACGAACAGAAACTAGAATGCTTCACATTGATGACTATGGTAAATATACTAGAAAATTCTGGAAAAGTCAATATATGTTTTCAAGTAGTATTTTTAATTCATCTTTCAAACTACCAGCCTTTAATGTTTTGCTCTTTTCTTAAAAGAACTTCCTTTACAGTTAACATTTCCAAAGGATTTCTCAGAACGAAATATGTATCCACTTCTCCTAATAGTGTAAGTATGAGCCTAATATTATTAAAATTTGTGAAATTGGTGTATTATATTGTTTATATGTTATATGGCCTTAAGAATGGCCATTTTAATTATAAAAGTAGCATCATATGTTCATACAGCTATAATTTCATTAATGATGACATAAATGATTTTAATAAAGCAGAAAAAAAATCTTCATTCTCAGTTATGGAGTTAGAGGAATTGTTTACTGTGTAATCCAAGATGGCTATATATTACCTGTCTTGTCGAATATTTGATTCTTATCCATTTTCAAAGAACTTGGAACTTAGAATAAATTTATTGTCACTTTGAATGTACACTAATCAGCATACATTAAAATGAAATTTCATTGCATACAGCTCTCAAAGGGTCACTACCTCCAATAGATACTACATAAACATTACAAATAAATACAAAAGTATGTATATGCCCACATATATTACATGACACACAGAAACAGTGCAATCTAGTTCGGATGTATACATGTACATGATGAGAAAAACTAATCTTGCGAGTTTACCAGATGGACGCCATAGGAAACAAAGCTGTTACAGAATCTGGTTTTTTGTAGAATTGATGTTGGCTTACTGTAAACTGCAAATTATGCTGGGATTGTATTATTCAACTGCCATATCAATCAAGCCTTCAACTTTTTTTAATATTCCAGTTGTAAACCATTGCCAGATTTTATCTTTATCCACTTTCTCTTTGATCTTTTTTATCATTTGATTGTGCAGTGCTTTTCCTTGCCAGCATTCTGTTCTTGTTTTTACTATTTTACTTTGATATTTATGTGTTGTTTTCTGCACATTCAGTAAGTTCCAATTTGTATCAATGCATGTTCTTGGTAGTCTTTTATGTAATCAGCCAATGCATGTTTTTTGACCATTTGTGTAACTTGAACTAAACCTCTGCCTCCATTTCTGCAGGACAAGTATTAATATTATATTATTGAAATAATACCTATATGATTGTTTTTAATAAATTTAAAAGATAGTGGCATGCAATAGTTTTCAAACTTGGAACTTTTTGTCCCTACCGCAAATACACGAATCATAAAACACTTCAAAAGTGCCCAGAGTATGCTTGTTTGACATCTGTAAGACTAATTTCAAACACAACAGACAGTCTGAACATTTCTGGAATGTTTAGAACAGTGTCAGAACACATTTAACAAGGTCAGAACAACCTGCTTTGAGCTAAAAATGCTTAGAATCCAAAACATTTTCCCCATTTCTACTGAAGATGTTAAACAAATTCAGACCATATTCAAAGAGTAAAAATGGCATCTAGGCAATATTCACTTCATCCAAAATTCCTAATGGATTAAGCCAATTTTAAATGAAATTTAGAGGTGGACACTTTCTGTATCCTCTCTAATTTTTTTGACTGTTTTGGAGATGCAGAAACATTAGAGGCCTGTAGTTTCTGATTAAGAAAAAAGAAGTAAACTGGTATAGACCACTCAAATAAGTTATTATTAACATTGAAAAACTATAAGAAGTAATCAAGATCCTCCTATCCTTTTTACAATTCTGACAAGAGTTTTCTCAGGTATGTGAAAATGAGGGGAAATAACTATGCAATTCACAGCCACCATCAGTGTTATAGGAAAGTGACAATTTTGAATAATGATGAAAGGATCGCTTTTATACCTTGTACACTCATACTGATATTATGTATTATATCAACATAAAAATGATGCTGTGGTTTGTTTTTGTTTTACTTCTGGGTAATTGTTACTGGTGCCTCATAAAATATATAGAATGCCATTAAAGGAGCTGAGGAAAATAAAATGAAATACTACATTAAAAAGTTGCAGCCCTCAGTGAATGGTGAAAGCCCTCATGGTTTCTTAAAGAAATCTTTTTGTCTGTTTAGTTATAATATTAGTGAATAGGTAATATATGAATGAGGAGAATCAGCAGACGAGAATATACTTTGTAATGTCTCTTCCTTTCTTTATAATATTGAACAGAAGGAGAAGTTGCCACTAACTATAGTTCTCATATGAAAGTGACTTCAGGGACATCCTTGGCATAACATAAAAATTTGATTTTTAAAATAATGCATTTAATCAGTATCAGTACATTCACTGAGCATCACTGATCATAAAATGAAAGAGTTATAATTTACTGTATATTTATTTATTTACTAGGGATTTATTTATTCTCTAGAATTTTTAAACTGCACACTGTCGTTTCTTATTAGATTTGGTTTATAAGCTTATAAGCCCAAGTAAGTAAGTAAATAAGTACATAAATAAACAATTCCAATAGAATTTGGACACTGTTATTGCCTTCTTGTTCTAAATGGATTGAATAAAACGTGGAGCAATTATGTAGCTGTCATGGCTGCCTGGTTGTGGACATGTATATATCTGTTTAATTGCCAATGAACTAACTTAGGATATAAATAAGGTTAACTGCCCTACTGTTTCTTTCTTTCACCAAGAGGAATTCTCAACATATAACTTGTTTACCTGCAGGCCACTAAACTTATTTTCCTGATTCACATAACTATTTTTAACAATCTTCTAATTTGTTTCATGTTTCATTCATAAATACTACCATAATAAATACTATACTATAAATACTATCAAATATTCAGCTTAACAACATATACACACACATATACACACACGTATGTATGTATGTATGTATGTATGTATGTATGTATGTATGTATGCATGCATATTCGTGGTGGTATTCGACCGGTTCGGCCCGGTTTTGGCGAGCCAGTAGCAGCGACGAGCAGGAGAGACTGAACAGGTTCTCTCCGCCACTCTGCTATTGGGCCCACCCTCCAACCCGGGCTCCCATACTCACCTTTATCTGCTGAATTTGAAGCGCAGCTGCTTTGGGCGGCTTAGAAGAGTGCCACATGGCAGCTGCTGAAGCAACAGGGATTATGCAGGCTTGCAGGAGGCAAGTGAGAACCCCCTGCGCCTGCGCAAATACTCTGCACCTGTGCAAAATGTGTGTTTGGCGTGCTCATGCATGAAAAGTGTGTGCAAGTGTGCAAAGTGCGCCCACCAAGCTATGCCCACCGGACCGGTGGCAACAATATTTGAATCCCACCACTAATACATACATACATATGTATGTATGTATGTATGTATGTATGTATGTATGTATGTATGTATGTATGTATGTATAATTATCCCACAAAAACCAGAGCTGAATAAAGAAAAATTAAAGTGGCCTAAAATATTTGGAAAAGGTAGGAGAGTATTAGATTTTATACAATAGAAATAAGCCTGTTATAAAAAGCAAGCAAGATTTCCTTAGAACATTCTACAGATTAATACTTCAGCAAGTTCATTAGATACTTGTTTTCTACTTTGCATGGGGAATTTTCTCATTAAAAATGCTGGGATGTCAATTTCAATGATGGTAAGACAACATGGGGGGCGGGAACCATTTAGATCAGGTCTGTCAAATCTGCAGTGTGCAATTAGGGTTCATTACGTGCTGGCCCTGTCACATCCAGTTTAACAAAGGGGGGGGGAGTTGCAAATATATCACGTGATGATTCCGTGACGACATGAGTTTGACACCCCTCATTTAGAACAATGTTCCATAGTAGCACTTTGAGTTCAGTCTAGAAGCACCCCAGTTAAGCTATTCTAATACTTCTTTAAAATAAATTTTTATTAACATTTTATAAAACATGTAAAAATGCGAAGGGAGGGAGGGAGTAAGGAAGAAAGGAAGGAAAGAAGGAAATTTACAAAATTATTCCATATTTTAAATTACAAAAAACCGCTCACTTTTTCTATTATCTTTTTTTTTTTTTCTATTCTTCAAAATCACAAATCACAAGTGTATGGGATTTCCAGTTGACCATAAATATACCATAAGTGTAGGGTAGACACTGTTTTTCTCTAACTGAAAAAATAATTTAACTATCTTTACAACTTTTATCAACTTTACCAACCATTCCTCTGTTGTAAGTAGTGTCAAGCCTTTCTGTTTTTGAGCATATGATAATTTTGCTCCAATTGTCATAAATAAAAACAAACTTCTATTATTTTTTCTGATTGCTTATCCATTAGTTCCAAAAGAAGATTCTCTAGTTTCACTTGTACTTTAAGTTTTAATAATTTTTCAATTTATGTGTGCATTTTTATCCAAAACATTTTTGCTTTTTTTTACATGGCCACTAAACATGATAAAAATGTATCTTCATGTTCACATTTCCAACAAGGATTCAAGTACTTTTATAGGTTCTAGACAATTTCCCTGGCAATAAACATCAACAATACCTCATTTTATAAACATTCCCTTTAAAGCTGGAACATAATGTAAATTTCAGTTCTTTCAATCACATATTTTACCAATGGTCCATTTATATATTATAGCTAAAGTTTTTTGCTCTTTTTATGATACATTATTTTACTTGTTCTTCTGTCTTATATTTCAATAAAGATTAATTCATTTTATCAGTAACATGTTCATCATTATGCTGTACATAATTCTATTTCAAATTCAGTCTTACTCTGTGTAAAATCATAACATCCTTTATCCACTTTAATTTTTTCTTTTAATTGTACATAAGAAATTTACAACAACGTCCCTCAGTTATTGAATTTTGATTTCATTTTACAATCCCCTTGAAAAATTCTAGTACATCTTGGTAGAGTAACTAGTTATGTTTATTTATCATTTCTCATCTAGAAAATGCTTCTTGTGCTGATAAGCTCTTCTAGTAGCATTGAAATATGATTTCTAAGCACTCATCCAATTATAGAAGCTATATTTTAAACAGCCTGTGGCTTATAAATATTTTTCAAACACAAATTCATGTGTTAGCATAATGTGTGAATTGGGTGCTATTATATTAAAGATAATGTGGTTTGCTTAATTCCACCTATTATAGCTTATACATATGTATTCCTTATTCATCAAATCAAACACATTTAAAAAAAAAATAGGGCTTAACCTGAGGTATGAACGTATCCAGTTTCTCAACCTAGAACATGCAAAATATGAAAAATATAAAAAGTGAGAGAGGCTATGCTGTTAACTAACAGGTTGGGCCATGTGGTCTCTCCAAACTAAATAAAGCCTATTTGTGAATTATTCATATCCTTAAAAATAGTTGCATTGTGAACACAACAGAGCACTTTCTGTCATTGTTTTTTGGGGGTAGATATAGCTTCCAATAACAAGTCTCCAGACAACTTAAGATGATGCTGTGTTTGCAACACAGAGTAGATAATGCAAATAGTATTCTAAAAAGAAAGATTTAGAATAGTATTCTAAAAGAAAAATTTACAAGCTGATTTCCTTTGAGATTTGGTAATTTTAAGTAAAACGTTAAAAAGAAATGTAGTTCTTGATACAATCATAAATAAATATGTTTGATAAAATGCCTTGATTACACAGATTGGAACGTTTTTGAAGATACCACTGCAGACTTGGATGAACTGACAGATACTGTAACATCATATGTTAGTTTTTGTGAAGACCTATGTGTGTGCTTACCAGAAACTTGTGAATATACAGTAACAACAAGCCTTGTTTCACAGCTAAATGCAATGCCAAAGAGGAAGTCTACAGGAAAGGAGGTAGAATGCTGTACAATCAGGCCAGAAATATATTAACAAAGGAGATCAGAGCAGCAAAAAAAGCTACTCTGAAAAGCTAAAGAATCAGCTCTCAGCAAATAAACCAGCAAATGTGATAAAAATATCACTGTTTACAGCAAACCTCCTTTCCATGCTGAAGGGAATCAACAACTGACAGATGACCTGAATGTGTTTTACTGTATGTTTGAGAGGAAAGCACTGTCAACTATTGTCACTAGCTCCATCTCAGATACACCAACATCAGCCAAGCCTCCAACAAGTGACCCCATCCCTTTGGGGCCCCTATCTTTGGTGATCACAGAAAAAGATTGTGAGATCTATTTCATAGACAAAAGCCTGGAAAAGCACCAGGCCCAGAAAAGGTAGTTCCTTCTTGCTTGAAAGCTTGTGCTGACCCACATTTTTAATAAATCACTAGAGATGTGTTATGTTCCTTCTTGCTTCAAATGCTCTACTATCATCCCAGTGCTGAAGAAACCCTCTATCAAGGAGCTGATTGATTACAGACTGGTTGCTCTGACATCCATAGTAATGAAAACTTTTGACAGGTTAGTACTGACCCACTTGAAAACCATCATGGATCTGCTGTTACACCCTTTGTAATATGCCTACTGAGAAAATAGATCAGCAGATGATGCTGTCAATATAGCTCTGTGCTACATTCTGCAACAGGGCTATCAAACTTGAGCCCTGCAGGCTGGATACGTCACATGCTGGCCATGCCCACACTCTGTTTAGTGAAGGGGAAAAAAAGTTACGATAACACATAATGTTGCCGTGACGACACGAGTTTGACACCCCTCACAACATCTTGAATCTCCAAGGACCTATGCAAGGGTCCTTTTTGTAGACTTCAACTTGGCATACAATACCATCATTCCATATATTTTTCTAACTAAACCGATTTATCTAGCCATGACCACATTTGTAAGTGGATCATAAGCTTTCAAATAGCAGGAAGCAGCAGATGAGCTAGGCAAATCACACACACAGAGGGCTGGGTGCTCTCTCCACTTCTCTCTCTATACCAATGACTGCATGTCAAAGGACCCCTCTTTTAAAAATACTGAAGTATGCAGATGATACAATAGTGATTCAAGACAACAATGAATCTGCATATAGACAGGAAATTGAACAACTAGCCTTGTGGTGTGGCCAGAACAATCTTAAACTAAACACATTCAAAACTGTAGAAATGACAGTAGATTTTAGGAGAAGTTCTCCTATTCTACCACCTCTTACAATATTGGACAACATAGTATTAACAGTAGAGACCTTCAAGTTTTTAGGTTCTATAATACCTCAAGACTTAAAAGGGACACCTAAAATCAAAAATGTCATCAAAAAAGCACAACAAAGAATGTTCTTTCTGTGCCAGTTCAGAAAGCTCAGACTGCCCAAGGAGCTGCTGATACAGTTCTACAAAGGAATTACTGAATCTGTCATTTGCACCTCTATAACTGCCTGGTTTGTCACTGCAACCAGACAAAACAGACACAGACTTCAATGGATAGTTAAAACTGCAGGGAAAAAAAACAATTGCTACCAGCCTGCCTTCTATTGAGGACCTGCATACTGCATGAACCAGAAAGAGGACTATGAAAATATCTACAAACCCCTCACATCCTGGACATAAACTGTTTCACTTTTTCCATTAAGATGACACTCTAGGGCATTGCACACCAAAACAACTAGACACAGTTTTTTCCCCCATGCTATCTCTCTGCTAAATAACTAATTCCCACAACACTGTCTAGGAGGGCTGTATTACTATTATCTTTCTCATCTTTTCTATTACCTATTCCATTTCTTCTTATAACTTTCTTGCTTGTATCTCATGATTTATATTAATTGTTTTATTTAGTATACTAGTATGGTTTATGTTGATTGCTTATTTATGACAATCACTGACTTGTATCTTATGATTTATGAGGAATGTATTTTATGATTATAATCATGATTTATCACTTCTACACTGAGAGCGTATGCACCAGAGACAAATTCCATGTGTGTCCAAACACACTTGACCAATAAAGAATTCAATTCAATTCAATTCTATTCTATTCTATTCTATTCTATTCTATTCTATTCTATTCTATTCTATTCTATTCTATTCTATTCTATTCTACTATCAGGTTGGAAAGTGAACGTTTGGCCTAGTCTGAGGTTCTGAGTACTGTGGTTTTCATTGAGAATATCCCTCTACTTTGCTCCATTAAGCTTTCCCTCAACCCTGACCAGTCTCCCAGTCCCTGCTACTGAAAAACACCCCCACAGCATGATTGCTCAGTTTGACTGGATGACCAGATATTGGAAGAGTCCTGGTTGTGCCAAACTTCTTCCATTTGAGAATCATGGAGGCCACTGTGCTTTTAGGAACCTTCAGTGCAGTAGAAATTTTATAGTAGCCTTCCCCAGATCTGTGCTTTGAAATAATCCTGTATCTGAGCTCTGCAGGCAGTTCTTATGACCTTCTATTGCTTTTGTTCTGCTACAGTATGCATTGTCAGCTCTGAGGTCTTCTACAGAGAGGTGCTTTTCCACATCATGTTCAATCAATTTAGTTTACCACAGGTCTATTCCAATCAAGGTGTAGAAACATGGCAGCAACGATCAAGAGAAATGGGGGGCACCTGAGCTAAATTTCAACTTTGCAGAGGGTCTGAATACTTATGCTAATGTGATATTTCAGAGTTTTTTTTTTCTTTTTGATAAACTTCAGACATTTCTAAAATTCAGTTTTCATTTGTCATTATGGGGTACTGAGCGTAGATTAATGAGAAAAAAATGAATTAAATTTCAATAACTGTACAATCAGGCTGCAGCATAACAAAATTGACAAAAGTGAAGGGGGTCTGAATACTTTCTGAATTCACTGTATGTAGCTTAGGGTTGAACAGAGAAGATCAGAAGATCATCAAATCCAACATGGTTGGGGCCTGTAATGCTGAACAATGTTTCAGTAGTAATCCCAACTAATTATGATATTTGCTTCATGCCCTTATTGGAAGTAATCCTCTGACCACTACAGGCAGTCCTCAACTTACAACCATCCATTTAGTGACTGGTTGAAATTACAATGGCGCTGAAAAAAAGTTACTGTTTTCACACTTACAACCGTTGAAACATCCTCATGGTCACCTGATCAAAATTCAAATGCTCGGCATGTAATTATAACAGTTGCAGTGTCCCAGGGTCATGTGCGACCCTATGACAAGGAAAGTCAATGGGGGAGCTAGATTCACTTAACAATGGCAGTGATTCACTTAACAAGAAAAGTTGTAAAATGAGGCAAAACTAATTTAATAATGCTTAGCAATGGAAATTTTGGGCTCAATTGTGGTCATAAGTTAAGGACTACCTGTATTCAGGTCTTTCCCCCAATGATAGTACAATTGCGTGACATTCATATTTATTTCCCAAATAAAGATGTGGTAGGCTTTACAAAAGAAGAATAGCACATTTAGAAGTGGGAAGTAGAAACAAACCTATATATTTCTTTCAGTTTATATGTGATTTGATTATTTTTATCTAATTATCTACTAATTAGATCATTCCAGTTAGACTTACACTAATACAAAGTGAATATGTTAGAGTAGGAAAAAAGCCCACTCTAGAGTCCACTACAGTAATTTTCTTGTCAATGTGTAAAAGATTTCTGGGTAGAGACTACATTTAGAAATTCTGTCAGCCAAAAGTTGATGACCAGTATTAGGGAAAGTGTGACAATAACATAATGCAGAAATGCCTCCAAACATCTTCTGAGCAACTAAATAGTAGATAGTACTATTTAAAAGTAAAGTAGGATAAGTGAATATTACTAATTTGAGTAACTTAAAATTTTAGTTGCTTTTGAGTGTATAAAGTTAACCATTCACACACACACTTTATTTTTACAAAAGGATTTTTTTCTAATATAACTATTGTATACTCATTTCTGTTTTTCTCAAACTTTGAACTGTTCCCCCACTTTCTGGCCTACTTTTACCTTTTCACATTAACAGAAGTTATTCTTAGAAATCTCTTCACAAAATAATGAAAAGTCAATAAAAGAAAATCTGTCAAGAAAGACCTTCAAGGACTGATTTAATTTACCTTGAATCTTTCAGAAGAGCAGGAGTTGGTAATCCTCAATCCAATTTGCCAGGAGCTCTACCCTGAAACTGTCAAATTAGTCTCTTTGTATAATTAAAAAGAAAGCCAAAAGTACCTAAGAATACAGAACTAATTTCTGAGGTCAATGTGATAATTGTATTCTGAATGAATACAGTTTTCCTAAGGGGGGAAAAAACAGACACATATGCATACTGTTCAAACAGTGACCATTTCTTTCTTTGTATCAGGAAAAAGGAAAAGAAAAAAAAAGATATCACTATTTGGACATAGCGTAGTTTTATTTTATTTTTTTTAAAAAATAATAATTATTGTTTCTTTTTATTCTTTCCAACCTAGTGGGCATCTAGAAATAATAATTTATTAAAGTTATATTCCACCTGACTCTCAACAATTCTGGATTATGTAAAAGAAGTCAAGATTCTGCCTGTCCCTCAACATGGTAACTTTCCAAAAATTGAAGAGAACAAAGCTAATTTTGATGCATAGGAAGATGCTGTCAAAGGAAAGATTGTATATGCAATTGAGCTTGTTCAGGTTGGGAACTGGGAAAAAAGAATCGTCTATAGGGAAGTGTTTAGTAATGTTTCCAACTATCCAGTTTAAGCTCCTCCCTTTTTTAAACATCATCTTTCCTGATAACATGGTTTAGAAGGAGGCCAGTAGGAAAAGAATTCCAGAGAGCATGTTTTGCATGCTTATGCTGCCTGTTATTCAACAACTTTGCAGTTCTGTTATTAAAATTACTTAACAAAAATGTGAATAGAATTACCAAACATTCAATAATAATTATAAACAGAAAATTTTGTAGAGTAATTTTATGTAGCATTTGGATGAGGTGGGTGTCTAATACTTCAAAAGAGAAAGATAATGAGAACTGAAATGGTTGAACTACTAGAAAACCTCCAAGATCTCTGCCCACTCTGTTATTCTGTTATTATTATTAATGGAACATAGGTTTGAGCAATGGCATGAAATTGAAATGAACAAGATAGAATTGAACAGAGAGAAATGTCAATCTGCATCAAGGTTAAATATACAATATAAAAATGTTGAGATTTGGCTTGGCAGTAAAATATGAGAAAGGCAGGGGTGGGATTCTACCAGTTCATACCTATTCACTAGAACTGGTTGTTAACATTCTAAGCAGTTCAAAGAACCAGTTGTTAGAAGAAATTACTGGCCTAATCCTGTAAGGAAGGCAGAAAGGAAACATTCTGGTGTTGCTGACAGAAACTGCCTCTCCGTTAATCCTTAATACATTCTTGGCAGGACTAGACTTCCTGTCTCAGGAACTTCTCTGGAGTTTTTTTTCCCTCCTTTGTTGGTACTTTGCTTGTATGGAGTGACCATTCAAAGTTACAATGGCACTGAAAAAAGTGACTTATGACCATTTTTCATACTTACGACTGTTGCAGCATCTCCACAGTCATGAGAGGCCAGGTGAAGAGATGCATGCCTCATTGTGAGTGATATTGAGTTGGCCATGCCCAGCCAATAACATGACCACCAAGCCACATTCACCCAGTCACATGACCACCAAGCCCACCACCTAAGCCATGCCCACAGAACCGGTTGTTAAAAATTTGAATCCCACCCTGGAGAAAGGGATCTGGTATCCTTGCTGACCACAATTTAAACCTGTGCCAGAACTCTGATGCGTTTTCTAAAAAGGCAAATGCTATCTTGGATGTGATTTTAAAAGAGTATGTTTCCTCCACAAGTGCTTAGAACTAAAATAAGTGTAGTTTTGCTACACTATTGTATTTTCAAAAATAGAGTTAAAAATAACCAACAGCATAAGAGACTGGGTTTAAGTATACTTGATGCATGATTTTCTGTTTGTTTTTGAAGTATGTTGTTATAGAAGATAGGATCAATGCAAACAAAAAGCCATTTGTAACCATTCTCAAAATATGCAAGCAAGACTTGAAAACATACTAAATCATAAAATTTAAATCATGATAATATGGCCAGCTGATAACATCATTAGATATATATATATATATATTTTTGGTCTCTAGAATTTCCATATTCTGGACTAGAAAGTTACTGTGAAAAAGTTGTTTGAGAAACCAGAGACTATAATGGCATTAATTGGAAAGCACAAAGAGAACAATGTCTGTGTGCTGAGTGGTGGTTCTTTTAAAATTTCTGGGGGGAAAAATCCAAGGAAATTCAGAGAAGGTGAATACTGCCTTTGACTTGTAAGAATCAGAAATGATTATATTGCTTTAAGGTACAGATAAAATTGATTTGCATCAATGGCAAGGAAATATTTTAATTCTGATGTGAGATATTAGCATTATAATTTAATGGAACTGTAATAACTGTTCAGTATTAGCAATATGAGTGTCAGCGTATCCTTCATTATGACAGTGTGCTATGGGATACTTATTTATCCTTCAATCAACATTTGAGTCTTCATCATTGTTGGCAAGATTGTAGTTAAATTAATGGATAACAAATGTTTCCTGTGATACATTTGTGGAAAAGCAGATTGTTGGATTTCCCCCCAAAGATGCTTACAGCAACAGCATTCAAGAGAAACAACATAAAATGGAGGAAGATACAAGGAATCAGTTAATATTATAGTTTCCTCAAATAGAAATTTTGGGAGAAGATGTTTGTTAGCAGTGACCCATCCTGTGTTTGTTCATCTTTGATGGATCATAATTTTCTTGCATGGATTTTGCTCTTGCAAGATTTTTTTTTCTTGAAACTCAACTTATAACCACAATTGAGCCCAAAATTTCCCATACTAAGCAAGACAGTTGTTAACTGACTTTTGCCCCATTTCTAACCACAATTGTTAAGTGAATACGTGGTCATTATGCAAATCTGGCTCCCCCCCACCTTGCTTAGTGGAAGCCACTTGGGAAAATTTCAAATGGTGATCACATGACCATGGGAGAGTGTAACATGCCCGTTGCCAATTACTTGAATTTTGATCATGTGACCATGAGGATGATATAATAAGTGTGAAAAATGGTTCTGAAGTACAAATCCAATAAGGAAAATGCTTCTTACACTTGTCTGCAGTTTTTGTCTGCAGCCTTGAAATAAATAGGCATGAAATTGACCAGAATTTTGCCATTTTCACTCTTCTCTTCAGTGGAGGACAAGCAGGCATGCACAGCCTCCAGGCAGGTTTATGACAATTCACCATGGCCAACTTGCCATAGGACAACTTACTGCGGGACAAGAGTTGCACTAATATCAAAGATATAGTGGAATAGAATAATTAAAGAAAGGATCGAAAGGAGGGACAGAATGAAATGAGAATGGCAAAAATTAAAATAATGTTTATTTCTTTCAAATAACTAAATAAAATTGTTAAATTGTCCTGCAGCAAGTTGTCCTGCAGTGAGTTGGCTGTGGCGAGTTGTCCCATCCCCCCTCTAAGCAACTGGATTTCTTTTCCTTTCCATTTTATGTAGTGCAGGATTTTTGTTGCTCCCAAATCAGCCATTCATACTTCAGAAAATTCTTTGCAATCTTTGAACAGGCAATGTTAAAGAAATACTCTTATCCTAAAATAGACCAGCTCATATGCTTCAGATGTGATTTAACAAGTCTATCCTCTACAAGGTGGGCTTGTTATGAGATTTAAATGGTCCATTGAATTGTTGCACCACTTTCAGAGCATGGCTTCTCCATAGCCACCCTGACCTCTTGTAAGAACCTCCTACTTTAAGTCCAGGGAAAGAGAGAGGAATACCATTTTAGCCTCCCCACAAAACCCATAGAGGTCTAGTTTTTCTTCTAGACAGTGGACTCAGTTGAATCAGCATTAGGAATATGTGTTGCTATGGTGTCTAATTAGGAAGCATATGATATATTTTATACTGATTTTAGTGATTTTTTCTGTAAGTTGTTTGAGATTTTGCAAGCTCTATAAAAAAATAATAATAATTACGCCTTGTTTTGTACATTTTTAAGCTGGCAGAAGCAAATCTCATAGATCATATTTATTGTTCAATGCTCAGATTCATTTGAATGGGCAATAAACCTTATAAAATAAAGTAAGGAGGTAAATATTGATCCATGCATTTTGAAATGAACAATGCAAGTCTTGGAAATCTGAAACTAATCAAAAATTCCTTTTATTGGAAAGAAACTGGCATGGTGTTCTATTGTTTTCATGTGCTTTGACCTCCAGCTAAAATTATTTTTAGACAAGCATTCTGTCATCAAGACAAAAGTAGGTTTATACGTTTCAAAAGTAAGTACAAGATTCAACCATCCTAACTTTCATGCCCTTTTTTGAATTATTCCCTTTCTTCGCCAACTGGAATCAATACAAGAGAGTTATTTGCTTCACCCTGATAGCATAAATAGCATCAATAACATACCTACTCACTGTGTTTTTGCTTATCATTCATTCTTCTTAGAAGCCGGTGTTTCTATTTGTGTTTTAGCCTACTAGAAAAGATATCTACTGGTCTTTTGCTATCACTGCAACAAAAAAAAAAAAAAAAAAAACACCCACATAATATCTACAAAAAAGTTTAACTGGGAAATTATATTATGCATGCCACATTATTAAATACCAAACAAGAAAAAATCATAATTTATTTTAAAAAGGTAATGCTGGAAAGGTTCCTTCATGTGTCAATGAAGATTCTCTATGGAGATTGTCAGTCACCCAGGTCATGGCTGTCCCAATGGTGCTTTTTCAAAAGACAACTGGACTTTGTTTTTTCCTTGAAGAGGTTTTGCTTCTCCAAGAAGCTTCTTTTGTAGTCTATTGAACTAACAGATAACAGATAATCAGAGTTGGAAGGGACCTTGTAGGTCATCTAGTCCAACACCCCCATCCAAGCGGGAGACCCTACACCATTTCTGACAAATGGCAGTCCAATCTCTTCTTGAAAGTCTCAAGTGATGGCACTCCCACAACTTCCAAGGGCAAGCTGTTCCATTGGTTGATTGTTCTCACTGTCAGTAAAGAAGCTTCTTGGAGGAGAAGTGAAATGTCTGCCATTTGAACAATGTTGCCATTTGAAAAAGCACCTTTGGGATGAAGATTCTCAGTCATCCAGACAGTCATCTGGAAGTTGAGTCCTGGTAACTGAACTTATTTTCATGTTGGTTTGAGACATTTCACAACCCAATCAAGCAGCTTCTTCAGTTTGAACAAGCTGGTTAGGGGAATCTGAGTAGAGTAGAATACAAGTAGAATCTGAGGTTGATGCGGTAATACTCCTAAGAATTTTAGGAGTTGACACTTCCCAACTCCTCTCAGCCAAATCAGACCTAACTAACTTGTTCAGACTGAAGAAGCTGATTGGACGGGCAGTGAAACATCTCAACTCAAAAAGAAAATAGGTCCAGTTGCCATGACTCAACTTCCAGACATTCCTTCAGAACATATAGCACTGAATAGATAATCTGTAAGCAAATGTGGACTGATGACGGGGTCAGCTTAGTCATAATTATTACTATAAATCTATAAGTTTGGTATTAAATAAGTTGCTATTCCATGAAGTCTGTGTTGCAAAAGGGTTTACTGGCTAGAATTTACTTTTCCTTTCACTGGCTGACATGACAGATAGACATGTTGGGTTAGTAGAACCTAAAATCTTTTTGTGTTTTTTGATGTGGTTGCATTGAAAGATTAATTTTGAAAGCATCATTTAGCAATAGAGTACTAAGTATCTAATTTTTCCATCTACCTGTACATTAATCTGCTTAAAGCTTCTCTTTTCCAAACCATATTATATACATGGTAACATACAATATAGTGTAGAGAGTGGGAAGAATACTATGCCTATTTAAGAATTATTATTTGTCTCCTTGGTTGCAAATTTCAGTTTTCAAATCTTTTCTTTTCTTTCATGATAATATTACTGTGAGATTATTATGACCAACCTTTCCCATATTCTTTAAATTCTAGACTAAATGTTACCAATTAATTGTTTATTATCCTGTTTTATAAGATTATTATTTTGTTTGTTTTTCTTCTGCTGAAAACATACATATATTCTTATATCTGTCTATCAGATGTGATAGTTACAAGAGGAAGAATGTGATCCAGGACTAACAATAGACAATATTTATTGCCTAGGGCAGAATATATTGCCCTCTGAAACCAAAGGAGTAATGACGATAGTGTTTTGTGACTTCCGATATCAAGATAAAAGTTTATTTTGAAAATGTAACGACTCAAATAATGCTGTCTCATTTTTCCCTTATAACTAAGGAATGTGGGACTGCACTGTTAATAACAGAAGAGTACCAATTAAAGTCCATCATTTTGCTCTGTAATTGCTATCTTTTCTTTGTTTAAAAGCTACATTGGCTTCGGCAGAGTTGAATTATACTAAATCCTCTTCTCACTATAAGTTCATAAAGCATGCATAATTAGTATCTTCAGGCACAGACTTGGTAAATGTCAGCTTTGTGGGGCAACTTTGTCATATTAGGATTAAGCTTTCCTGAAATCATTGGGACTTAATTTATATTATTTACATAGACTCTGGTTTTAGTTAAAGATTATGCTTTCAAACTACACTTATAATCACAAATCCATTTTTTTTCAGTGATGCTTTAAAATATTTCATTTAAGAAATCTGTCATACTCTATGCCAGATATCTATCTTTTTTAACAATTTGATGAAACCACTGGGAGAATTAATCCACCATCACAAGATAAGGGTTACATCTTTAGCTTCAGAAAATGTAATGGATCTATTGATTTGGTATATGGAGGCTTTTAAAGTTTGAAGCAGGCTGAGATAGAAATCCTGAGATAGAATATGCACTTTTTTTTTCTGGAACCATCAAGTTTATTAGAAGCTTTGGCTCTGGATGGGATTGTACTCTCCCTCAATGAGCAAATCCCTGACCTGGCCTCATAGCTCTTATTCAAACAATGGAGGTTGTGGCCATGGTTACTTTATCCCAGGGGTTCCCAAACTTGGCAACTTTAAAACTTGTGGACTTCAACTCCCAGAATTCCTCAGCCAGCTCTGCTGGCAGAGAAATTCTGGGAATTGAAATCCACAAGTTGTTAAAGTTGTCAAGTTTGGAGACCTCTGCTTTATCCAATTTTAACAGTATACAAGATATAACTGTTCTTGGAGTACTTGGAGTAGTTCTTTGGCTACTAAAATTCTTTCTTCTTCCCTTTGAAGGTGATTTTGAAACTTAAATTGGTAGTGAACATGCTGGCCCATGTACTCGTGAGCAGAAGTCAGTTCAATAGAATAGCATCTCTTTATCAGTTATTACACTAGATATTTGCCGGATAAAATATTGCTTATCATCTAACCTACATGTCTGCATCTTGAAGATGTTTTGCATATCTTTATCGTTAGTGAAATGTATCTTCTGAATCTTGTACAGAAGATGTTATGCAATGATTATGCATATATCATGCACATGCATGAGATATGAGAATCCAGCAAGGGAACTACACACATCATTCATACGTAGCCGAATGCTGATTTTACATCACATGTGCAGTAGTTCTGAGAACATACACAATTGTTTTACTAATCAGCATGCCGTCTTAAGTGGATTATGAGCAGATTATTTTTTTATTTTGCTTGCTTCACCATTCATGTCTTGTATAAAACAAAATATGAGTGTTCAAAGGGTAGCTTACTTGAAAACATCATAAAACATAAATGGTATTAATTAAGAATGAAGGTGAATGTACGTGTCCCAGGATAATATAGGTCAGTCACCCCCTCTGGCTCCAGGGTCTGACCCAGATTGGATCCTAAGGCATTAATTAATTTCATTAAGATTTCTATCTTTTATTTTCCCCCAATATTCCCCAAATATGAATCTTCCCTGGATGTTATTTCCTTTTTTTTTTAATTTTTATCCAATCCAAATTTATTCCATTTTTAATTATTAATTCCCTTTCTACTATAAGGTAGGTAAAGCCATGTTTGCTTGAAAGTTAAATTCCTTGGTCTTTGACTCAAATCTTGTGAGCTTTGTTCAAAGCACCAAAGACAAAACAAAACAAAAAAGCTATAAGATTAGTTAATGCCATGTTAAACTCAACCGTTTATTTCTGTATAGTTTAAAAACTTTTTTCTTCACTGTTCCCATAAGGGATAAGCAGTGGTTAATGTTATGCTATGAAATAAATAGTATTTTAGAAGGATTATCTAATGCTTTCTCCATAATTTAGACTACAAAAATTATTAATTTGAACATGTATGACAATTTTTTTTGTCTCTGGTATTTTGGTATGTACAGTGATGAAGTTCCAGGCAGTCAGTTGGTTACAGATAAGTTTCACATCGACTGGGATTCTGTGCTTGTCAACTCTGATAATGTCATCATAGCTCAGTTTGATGGAAGAGGGAGTGGATTTCAAGGACTCAAGATTTTGCAAGAGGTTCACCATTCACTAGGATCAGTGGAAGTGAAGGACCAGATAGCAGCCGTAGAGTACGTATGTGCAAAATTTTAATCCATTTTTAAAAATTCTTTCTTTTGATATCACAGATAGAAAAGCATTGTGTTTTATATCTGTACCGTATTGGGTTAATGGAATTTCTGCACTATTTCAGAGGAATAAAGTTCAATAAACCATCAAATCTGCTTTTAGGTTTAGTCTAACTTAGGGTTGTCAAACTCAAGGCCCATGAGCTGGATCTGGCCTGCAGGGTGCTTAAATCTGGTCTGTGGGGCCAGCCTGGAAATAGCAAGGGACCAGCCCATGGCACTAGTGAAAACTGGGTGTGGGGGCCATGTGTGGCCTCCCATGCCCCATTTTGGCTGGTAGGATGCTGCAGAAAGCTGTCCAGGCCAAAAATTGGGTGGGGTGTGGGGCTGCGCATGGGTACCTCATGCCCTGGTTTGGCTGGCAAAGTGCTGCAGGAGGCCATCCGTCCCATCTCCCCCTCCCAGTCAGCCCGCCGAGGAAACTTACAATGCTGATCCAGCCCTTGATGAAATCCAGTTTGACACCCCTGGTCTAACCAGTCTGTAGTCACTAATTGACATTTTTGCTAGAAAAGTATTGCATGATATGGAATCCATTCCAGATATTGTATATAATTGAAATACAATAAACTACTTCTAAATCCCATAGATATACTGAATAGATGATCTATTATCAAACATATGATGTTGGTCCTGCTGCAACAAAACTAAATCTATTTTAGTGCCTTAAAATGATTTATTGTTAGTTGTGATTGCTGTCTTTTGACAAATGTTGTCATTTTTAAAAAAATATGTATATTAGATCTGGTCCTGTTTTCAACCTATAGATATATGGATGAATTGAATAATTGCATGTGATTTAAAAACAGGGGTTAAACCAGGGGTGGGATTCTACCAGTTCGCACCTATTCGCTGGAACCGGATGTCAATATTCTAAGCAGTTCAGAGAACCAGTTGTTAGAAAAAATTACTAATCCTAATCCTGTAAGGAAGGCAGGAAGGAAACATTCTGGTGTTGCTTACAGAAACTGCCTCTCCGTTAACCCTTATTACATTCTTAGAAGGACTAGACTTCCTGTCTCAGGAACTTCTCTGGAGTTTTTTTCCCCTCCTTTGTTGGTACTTTGCTTGTATGGAGTGACCATTCAAAGTTACAATGGCACTGAAAAAAGTGACTTATGACCATTTTTCATACTTACGACTGTTGCAGCATCCACACAGTCATGAGAGGCCAGGCGAGGAAATGCCTCGATAATATTGAGTTGGCCACACCCAGCCAATAACATGACCACCAAGCCACGTCCACCCAGTCACATGACCACCAAGCCATGCCCACCAACTAAGCCACGCTCACAGAACCGGTTGTTAAAAAATTTGAATCCCACCCCTGTGTTAAACATTTCTGCACTATAGGCACTCTCTTCATCTTCTTGTCAGACTTAATTTATGGATTTATCATAGCCAGCCTTATATTAAGTAGTCCCTTACTACACCTTCTTAATTCCAAGACATTGCTTTGAGGACAAAGCATTTAGCAGGTTTGATCTTTAAAGTAACTTCCTGCCTTCAGATGTTGTGGAGGGAGTGTACCATTTGCAGTGTTAAAAAAAATGTAGGATTAATTTCCCAAGTAATCTTGTTCTTTGTCCTAAGGGATTGGAGTGTTGAAAGCACCAGGAGAATACTAAGATCAAAAAAACTGCTTTGTGTTTGCTACAGGGAGGTCCTAAGCAGATTCAAACAGTGCATGCTGTTTATACTACTCAGTTTTATCTTAATAAAACATATAAACGCAGCCAGTGTACTGCAATACTTTATAGTTTTATTATATTTTTAATCGAATCCCATGCTGGGGTAGCTATTGCAATTACCTAGGGTCAAAATAGCTATTTACACCATATCTGATTAATGTCTTATATGATGGAATTCACAGTTTTGAAGATAGTGACAATTTAGCAGTCTAATTCAATCAAGAAGGAATTTATACTCCAGTGCACCAGGTAGAGAAGTAGGTGGATAAGCAGAAGACAAACAAATAGACAAGCACATATATTCTTTACATACAGAAAAAACTTTGCCCAAGCATGGGGTGGTGTTTTTTTTTTTTTTTTTTTTGGTAATGTTACCTTCTCTATTACAGATATTTGCTGAAGCAATCATTTATTGATGGCAACAGACTGAGCATCTTTGGCAAGGTAATTTTATTAAATGAATAAGATGTTGCAACCTGTCAATAGAATGCTGTACATTTTTGAAGCTTTTACCATTTAGTTATTTAATTAGCTTCAACTAATTGTAGGAAAAATAATTTTGGTGATACTCTGCTTTTACATTCAAGTTTTCTTAAATGAGTCTGATTATTTGGATTAATTTAGTCTGCTCATGTGAATTTGGCACAAAATCTACTTGAGAATCCTGGTTCAAAATATCAAGAAATAAATACGAGACAGAGTTGGAAAGTGTTATTTTGGTTTTGGCTATCTTAGCAGATTTTTTGACTAATAACCATGGTGTACTTTAAAAGTGTCTTTATGTTGTTGCTGTGTGCTGTAAAGGTCAGATTCTGAAAAAAAAACTGTTTTTAGAAAGTAAAGGAGTTTCTGGAAGAAGAAGTGACAGACTGAACACAGCTCTTCAAAAAAGTGGAGCCAATGAACACAACCATCTCTTTGAAACTCTCCAGACAAAAAGAGGATATTGGATTATCCATAAGTGCTCCTCATGAGAAGCTTCCAAGATAGTGGTTTCCAGTATGTTTTGAGCTTGAGAAACAAGGAAATAGCAATCTTGCTCAAACCATGATTGGTGTCTTTAAAAAGACACTATGTTCACATACTTCCTTTTCTAATCACATTCATAAATTGCTTATTATCTCCTTTTCAGCTTTTAGAAATCTTTGGATCAACAAATCTGAAGGTGTAAGTCTGCCTTTAGCCCTTAATGAAAGAACATTTTAACATACAAACCTTTTAAAAAATAATAAACAGCAAAGGTTGATTAAAACTTCAATTTTTGAAATTTTTGAATTTAAGATTTTGGAATGAATTATAAAGAATCTTTCCCATGGGAAAATGATTTTGTTTTGATGTAAAAAAACCACTAAAAGAAACTAATTATTTCAATTTCAAGAAGAGAACACATAAATTTGACTAACAGTTATATAATGGTGCAAAATATTCCAAAACTGGAAATATTGAAGGATATTTTTTGAAAAAATTGAATCAGAAAGTAATGTTAACAATGTCAACAATGATATCTGCCTCTATGGATAGACAGTGTCTAAAAGATGAAGTGGAAGAGGAACAAGGTTTATCTGAAAGACAGCATTCAAAGTGGACTTTAAAAAGATACAATGAGTACAAGAATTACAATGGAAAAGATGCTAAACTGGACAAAAAAATGAAACTGACTTAAGTTTTAATAATTAAAAAGGTTATACAAACAACCAGATAGTAGCCTGGATAATTTTTCTATGTTGGACTTATATAAAAAAAAATAACTAAAGCTTTAAACAGTCTCAAGAGAAGGGACAAAAAAGAAAGAAAAGAAATCAGATTCTAGGACATTATTTTGACAGACTAAAGATCAACATTGTTATAAGTAAAAGGAAGAAAATTGAAGTTAGTTTATTTGATCAAGGTTAAAATAAATATGATATTATATCTGGTAACCCTTAATGAACTTTTGCTGACACCACAACTAAAATAACTATGGTTAATGGATTTGTTTATAAAGTATTTAAGAGATAAGTTATGGGAAGAAAAGATCATTTGTTGTAAGATCAAGGATGTGAAAAGTTTATACTTGTGATGAAGGTTGGGGCAGTTTGGGAAATTTAGGGTCATTGAATTCAGTCATGTCAGAATTGAATTTCATCTGGCAAATCTTGAAAGAAGAATGAATTGCCTAGACTGAAACAAGAAAAGTACAGTCAAAATAAATATCACATGAGAAAATTTCCAGATTTGTGAAAAAAGATCTTAATGGTTTTATGAATGACCTCTGTTCAGTGACCTGTATCCTGGAAATTAAAGTGAATTTCCTAGGTATTTTTCTCAATAAAATTCCATAACCATAAAATGGGAGATTAAGGAGGTACCTTGGGAATAATCCAGTTCAACTCCCTGTCCGGTGTGATAATTTGGTAGTGCACCATTTCAAAAAGAGGGCCATCCCATTTTTGTATAAACATTTACAGTAAGAGAATGTATCATCTCCCAAGTCCATCTGTTTTAGTCAGAGGTTCAGCAGGTTCTGACCAGTTCTGGAGAACCTGTAGCGGAAATTTTGAATAGTTCGGAGAACCGGCAAATATCACCTCTGACTGGAGATCCTTCCCCTGCCACGCCCACCAAGCCATGCCCACAGAACCAGTAGTAAAAAAAATTGAATCCCACCATTGGTTCTAGTATTGAGTAGTTTGTAGCATGTACAAAGTTTCCAGAGGTTCCACTCTGTTTCTTTGTAATTTATTAAATTGTTTCTTCTATTGTCTTTTGAAATTGCTCTGAATAATTCTGTCCTACTTTGTACATATTAAAAGATTACTATCATGTCTTCTTGCAGGCTTTTTCTCCAGGCCTTTCCTCTTTGTTTTCTTTTAATTCCCTTTAAGCCCTTTATCCTGCTGATTGTTCCACCTTGAACATGGTCCAGTTTGTCAATGTCATTCTTAAAATGTAATGCCCTGAACTGCATGCAGTGTTTTAGTTGTGACCTTCCTAATGCAGGTTAGAAAGAAATCACAACTTCTTTTGATAGCAATATTGTACTACTACTCTTGGTGAAACCTAGAATTGACTTAGTGTTTTGTTTTGTCTGGAAGGTTTCATTCAAGCTATGATTCACCAACATATATAAATCATTTTACATGAATTTCTCTTTAAACTTTAAACTTTAAACTCTCCTAAACTTATACTCTTGATTCTTTTTTTCTTATGTAGAAATTTTCATTTTATATGTTTCTTTCTAGTTTCTACCTATTCTTCTCAACTTTCAAAATCCCATTCCATCTTGACAATGTACTGTAAGTTGGTATCTCTTACCAACCATACAGAGCCAAGAGCAAAACCTTGATTAATGCCATTCAACACTACTTTCCAGATTAATATGCAATTTAGCCCCTGCAAAGACCAGATCGCTTTGGTCCTCCCAGTTCTGGGGATTTTCCATTCAGCTCTGAATAGGGTCACATTACCTTACTTGCAACTTGTGTGCAAGCAGGTGAAAGTTATGTACCAGAAGGCCTTTACACAGGTTGAGCTAGTGTACCAGTTGTGCCCATTCCTGGATCAAGAAGCTTTCCCCTGTGGTCACTCATGTTATGATCATGTTGTGATTAGATTATTATAACAGGCTGGTTAAGAATACAGCAGCATGAGCAATGATAAGCAACCCTCATTAGACCCATGTAATACCTCTGCTATGAAATTGTATTAGTTTCTAGTTGGCTTCTGATGCAATTCAAAATGCTGGTTATAACCTATAAAGCCCTACATGGCATAGGGTTTAGTTACCATCTTTTTCCTATGGTGTTTGCATCTTCCTGATCCTATCAGTTAAATAGCACTATTGAAATGAACATCACTTTTGTGGCACCTGTCCAGAAACCTGTACTAAACTTTCCTCAACTTGCCTACCTCCAAGCAATCTCTGAAAAATTGGTTGTGTTCCCAGGCCTAAATGGGTTGAGAAGGCTCCCTTTAATGGTGGATACAGTGGAGTTAAGTTGTGTGTTTCCCATGGGGTTTCCCACCCCATGTCTATTACAGGTAATCATTGGGCTACAACCATTCATTAACAACAGTATTTTCCAGATTCAATTGCCATTTAAACTGATAATTCCTTGTAGGCTTTGTTTTGTGTTGTTTTATATTTTATTGTGTCCTTAGGCTATGATTTCTACCCAGATTCATATGCATGTCATACAGCCAGATATATCATAAATAAGTGAATACAAACAAAATATTTCAGCCAAATTTTGCTGACAATGCTTACAAGTATTAAAAACACACAGAAGCCACAATATATAACTCCTGGTTCCCAGCGTAGATTCAAAGGGCAAATGCAATTTGGACTGTATACATATGCCTAGGCAGCACTTCTCAGGGTTACTTTAACACTGCTACACCTTTTCCCAGGTTCAGCCACAAACTATTGTTAGGATTGAGGTGCTTAAGGGCTCCCACAGGGCTTCTATGTGTACTTGTGTGCACCCAGAACCACACTTTTATAGCCCCAATACAGAAGATTTGTGCAATTACATTTGCCTTGATATTCTTGTACCAAATTAATGGCTTGGAAAAATGTAGCAGTAGTTTGCTATTAAATGTCCTATTAAATTCATATTTTACATGCATAGTCACTTACAGTCCAATGTGCTCTAAGTAACCCCCTTTTTCTACCATCTGTGCATGATATCCTTAGTTAGTCTCTCATTTGTTGTATTCTGTTGCCTCTGGCAGAAATAGATGAGCCAGACAAATGGTTTCACCTGTAGCAAAAATATTTTTACTGCCATGTCAATGTATCTCAGTTTCTCAACCTTCACCGCCAAGTTTTCAGATGCTGATCTTTGCTTCTTTCAGTCATAAGAGGGAGAAAAATTTGAACTTATCTACTCTTTATGTCCTTCTTATTTACAACTCATATAATGAATGCAACCCTGTTCTTGTTCCTTCTTCACCTCCCACCTGTTGTCAGCCCCTCTGCCCAACCCAGACACAAAGGAGGTAATACCATTCAGTTTTAAAAAAAAAAAAATTAATTCCAATATTCAGCAGTAACTTTCAGTTATTATCAATGGTTTGGAGTACATTTCCAAATGTGTGACAATTTCAATTAAGAAATACCTTAGTATTGAATATATTCTTTACAGTATATATTCAACACTAAGAATCATTGCTGTTCCTTGGGAAAATTCCAAAATCCATAGGAAAGTAATACTTTTCTAAGATCAACATGATACAAAACAGAATACAAGCTTTTGTTCAAAACTCTTCATCGGGGAAGATGAAGGTTCAGTAGACATGTATTGCAGCTGTCTTTAATGTATCAGTAGAAATAATCTTTTTAAACAGTTGGCCATGACTCTGTATTATACAGAAGCAGATACATATATAAAATAACTGTATTAGAAATGTGACCTAAATAAAATAGTTAGAATCATAGATGTTCATAGTAATTTAATACATTTTTCTCATTTGCTAATCGCTGCTCTAAAATGCACTAAATATTTAACTGAATTTAATTTATTTGAATATTTATTTGAGTAACTTAGAGTGAGGAAGGAAGAATTGCTTTTTCAGTGAGATGAGCAGAATATAAATTTAAATGAATAAATAAACAAATAAAAACAGTTCTCCAATTCCATCTCGCACAATTACTGATACAACTACTATTCTTTTTAGCAAGAATGGAAGAAGAAAAAAGATGGCATCTGTTTTTTGAAAAACCTACTTCTGGAATAGCCATATCAATTTTAAAATGTCATTTATAATTTTTTATAATGTATTCATATTAATAAATTTATTGTAAATATAAAAAATATTAAATCTGTTCCATGCTTATATTTAACTGAACATCTGTAGTTGAAAATCTACAAGACATGAAAGTATACATTAGATAAAATATTCAGCTGTGAATTAATATATAAAATATACAGTGTTCAGTATTTTACAAAACATTAATTATTTAAAAGAAAAGAGAATACATTTTACATTTTTAGACAGATACTAGAGTTGGCAGACTTGATGTTTATTTTATATTTATATATCTGATTATCATAACTGATTTGTTAATGAAAAACTAATGATTTACTTTCTTGAAATCCCACTGACTGTTCAGAAACATTTATTTATAGCAATCTTGGAACTTTCTGTGTTTACACCAATATATATAATTGTATTATTTGTCTGAGAATGGTGTAAGTAAGTAAAAAGGATCTATAACACAGGTGTCAAACTTGCCATGTCACATTGCCATCACATGATGTTTCAAGGTGTTTTCCCTTTGCAGAGCTGGGATGGATGTGGCCCAGCGGTGGGATTCAAATTTTTTTACTACTGGTTCTGTGGGTGTGTCTTGGTGGGCATGGCAGGGGAAGAATACTGTAAAATCTCCAGTCAGAGGTGGAATTTGCCGGTTCTCCGAACTACTCCAAATTTCCGCTCCCAGTTCTCCAGAACTTGTCAGAACCTGCTGAATAGCACCTCTGGTGTGGCTTGCACCTGATGCACCAGTTTTACACTCCTGATCTATAGTTTTTAAGTATATGCTCATTTTCTACAAGTATGATTTTAACAAACAGAAGAGCATTCCCATATGTGTTTGAGCTGCAACCTTCTCTCAGTCTGAAGCGTTCCGAGTCACACACACAATGTTTCTTCCCCTTGTTAAATTGATTGTCCTAGGTTGGATTAAGCTCATCCTGCTCTGAATATCCATTAGCAACCCAATAGCATCATAGTTCTCTGAATCAAAAACAAGAGGCATGTGATTATTGAATCAGTAGCACTCTCATATCTGTGGTGATATATTAATACTGCGAAGGAGCAAAACAAAAGTGAGGTCAATACTTTTTCAATTGATTTTTTTTTTCATTTCCACTTTCTGGGTTTCTTCCTTCCTGCCCAGTAGACTGCTGAAGGAAAGAATTTATTTTGTTCACTGGTACAAAGTTTTAGAATTAAACTCAGAGCTGTATGGCCACTTCTGATTGCATAAGATAAATAAACATGATTGATTAACATCAGCTTTGTAGTACTCTACATGAATGAATATGATTAAAGAGCTACAGTAATTCATCTTGTGTATGTTTAATAATGGCATACAAGCATTTCAGTAAAATACGGGATATATTATTGGACCTTCTTCAAACTGTATGCTGAAGCAAAGCATCCTCTGTCATATTTTGAAAAAAAATAAATAACTTGATTTGTGCCTACAGAAGGATAAGACAAATCATAGAAATAAATATAAAAGTGGGGACATGGATAAGAAAGAATAGTCTCATCAGGGCAATAATGAGCACATTATAACTCACATCAGTTGTTTCCTAGGGTTATGGAGGTTACCTTGCATCAATGATTCTGAAGTCCAACGAAAAACTTTTCAAGTGTGGAGCTGTGATTGCACCAATTACAGACATGCGACTGTATGGTGAGTGGGTTGTATCATTCAGTTTATTTCACAGGTAGCTCGTTTTCCCTTTCTTTACTGCAGCTGAGACATTATATAATATTAGGAATGCAGGCAGTTCGCTCAGAAGGTGCCTGCTTAAAAAAAAAAAGCAGCACAATCAGGTTTAGTATATATAAATAAATCTGCATTTAAAACGGTGTGTGTGTGTGTGCCCTTAGTGCTTTTCCACTTTTCCATATCACATAGCGATGGCTGCCCCATAACAGAACCCCCAGAAACAGAAGTAATCAAAACCTCTGCATGTTGCTTCCCGCTTTGCCTGCTGATGGGATGGACGTCATTCAGAAGGCTTCAAATGAGATCATGTTGGATGATGAGCCAGGAGATTTTGTTTTCTTCTGAGGATAGTCTGCATCTCCACTGGGTTCCATAGCAAAACTTAAATATTATTGGCCATACCATGTTAATACGCTCTTCCAAAAGTAACTTATTAGTTATTAAGTTTTCCTATTTCCTATGTACAGCATCTGCCTTTTCAGAAAGATACCTGGGCAATCCATCTAAGGAAGAAAACGCTTACCAAGTGAGTAAGAGATGCTATGGTTCTGGATGGGGTGCTGGAGGTATTTGAAATGCAAATCAATCACAAGATGTACGTGTTTTCTCCTTTCCAAAAGGCATCCAGCGTATTTCACAATATTCATGGCTTTAAGGAAGGAAATTTATTAATCACCCATGGGACAGCGGATAGTGAGTATTTATACAAAAGCACTTTCCTAGATGCTGTTTGTCTTCTGCAGAAGTTCAGGGAAGGATAAGCATGAAGCACATTTGTGAGCATATGGGAGCTTTATAATAATTGGTTTTGTCTACCCTTAGAGATCCATTGTGATATTTCATTCATACTTTCCTGCCCAAACAGGTGACACTACTCTTTTGTAGTGTCCAATTGTAGGGACCAATTTGTTCAAACTTTGTGAAATGTAGAGCCTTTGTTGGAAAGCAACATGAATTAATAATAAATTTAATCATCACTTAAATTATTTCTGTTCTGCCACTGGCAAATTGTGTAAGGTAGAACAAAAGTATACAATTTGTAGTACCAATTTGACCTTCTTCATACATTTATAGCTAGATTACTGAAATTTCCTAATTAAGATAGGCTATGTTTTTTTCATGGCTTCCATTCAGCCCTGTGAGTCTGTCTGCAAAATAAATCTTTGCACCGCACCTCTATGTTACTATTTCTTCTCTTTGCTCTTTTCCTTTGGGCTGCCTACCTTTGTATTCATATTCGTTATCTTTTGCAGCTTGTATGCCCATTACAGGCCTGCTTCACAGAGCTATGGAAAGATTGAGCTTTTCATATCTGACACAGGAATTCTATGGGAGGGAGTCATCAAAGGATCATTGTCTCCCACTTCTATATGTTTTCTCTGTATTCAATGCTTCAGGCATTCTTTCTTCTTACATTAGGGGAGATTGCAATAGAAATGCAGTATGTGAAATGGATGAAGTTTAATGATTAGTGTAAGAAATATAAATAATATACAAATGAGTAAGATTCTTCCTGGGCATTTGATGAGGCTACCTGGCTGTAGCTTTGAAGTGAGCTTTTCTGCATTTCTGCATACTAGGTTACATATTTTTTCTTTGTGACCAATGTGGCTGCCTTACCAGGCAGCACTGCCTAAAGTAAACAAGTGCTTAGGCATTCCAGGCAGGAGAGTTGAAAAGTGCACAATACATTTGGAAACTGTTGGATCATTGTAGAAAATAGCAGCCTATCCAGAGTTTTTTCATTTATAGAAGTCCATAGTTATGAAACAAAACAAAAATTCACAATATTTTTCCCCTAATACCATAGAGGATAGATAATAAAAATATATCCAGTGCATTTTACCAAGAAAATTTTCACAAGAATATTTTAGTTTCTTAAACTACTTCCCTAAGATGGAAATTGGAAATTACAAATTAAAGATGAAGGAAGGAAGTGAGGGAGGGAGGGAGGCTTTGATTCTTAATTTTCTAAATTCATCATTTTTCATGCTAAATAGATGCTTTCTTTACCATTCAGCTGTAGCTGTCTCTGAACTTTCAGCATACAAGAAGTATTTCAGTTTTACTAAAATATATTACCTGACATTCAGATTAAATGTTAAGCAAAACTGTGGATTATAACAATAGGCACTTTCCATTATTACAACTAACTTCAGGAATCAAAGAACCTTGTCACCCCATGAAAAGTAAAAGGGACAGTTTTTTAATCTCCATATTTTCAGCAACAGCATCACCAGCTTGTGTTTTGGAGATGAGAGAAGATAATGAGGCAGTAGGGGAAAACGGGCCCAGGAAAATGTTTGATATTTCTGCCTGTGTAAAGACTGAGATCTTATCCTGCTCAAACTCTTCTGTTGTCCTTCTTGGTCAGACTTGAAGATTCATCCCCACCTTGCTTCCAACCACCAAGACTTCCCCTTTCTGTGATCAATTAGATGTAAAGGAGTTAAAATAATTGGTGTAGGTGTATTGCCTCTTATTCATTCCTGTGTGACAATTTTGCAATTTTGCATTTTATGTTTCTGTATGCTTCTAACAAGTAGCTAAAAACCTCTTCAAACAAAACTAGACAGTTCTGGGAATGTATTAATTAAACTTGGGAATGTATTAATCAAACCAAAGTTCATTTGATCAAAATCATATTTAAAAATATACACTTAAAGAAAAATAAAATCAATTTATCTGAAGTGGGCTATTAAATGCAGTTTCTGCCTTCCTCTATATCAGGCATGTCCAATCTGTGACACCTGGGCTGCATGCAGCCCTAGACAGCTAGTAATGTTCAGGTCCACATGACAATACAAATATTAAAAATAAATGCATATGTGGCCCAAGTCATTTGACACCATCCAGGCAAGTCAAAAGACTGGATCATTACTCTCTGTATCATTGTAAAATACCTGTTTACAATGTTTCCAAAATAACATTTTAGAAGGTGGTAGAAAAACTGAAAACGGTATAAAAAAAGGAAAAGTTAGTTTAAAAATTAGGTTATACTTCAGAATTCAGAACCAACTTATCTTTGTTATAATTGCATATGCCAGCACTTACACATTCAAAAATGTTTTGAACCTTGCCAATATTTGAGACATAATACCTCTTATACAATATTCTTCAGAATGTTTTATACACATGATATTCTTCAGAATGTTTTATACACACAATAGCAATATGGTTGAAGTACAGCTATCTTACTTGCAGTTTGAATAGGCATGCCATATAAATACAGTACATACCTGGGAATAAGTTCTGTTGAATTCAGAAGGTTTTCATTCACAACAGATATGGACAGGATTGCATTGAAGATTGTTTAAAGTACCTCACAAATCCATCAACTGAGTTTTTCAGTCAACTAAACTCCCCAAAGAGATACACAATATAAATGAGGATGAGATGTACAGTACTTATAGTCACTCTGCTGTACTTTTCTTATAAAATAAAAACTGTAAAATTTCTAGGAAAGAGTATGATATTATACTTAACAAACAGAAAAACATTTTCACTAACATCTTGACAATGTTGAGCTAATTTGCAGAAACTGTTTGATATTAATAATGCCTTTCACTAACACTTGGATGTTGTTGTCTCACAGCTAAAGTCCATTTTCAGCACTCAGCAGAATTAATTAAACATCTAATAAAAGCCGGAGTGAATTATACTATGCAGGTATGTAATATTTAGGAATGTCATAACTTATGCATCTTTTTAGGTTTAGAATATTTCTTATGCTCTTTGTTGCGTGTATTTAAAATACATCTTTGTCCAGAAAGCCTGGCTGTGTGACTATATATTCCTAACTATAATTTAAATATCTTTGAGAATTATTTTACTCAAATTAGACCCAATAAAAGAGAAAGAAAAAAAATCAATAATTTAAGCAATAGTAAGACCAGAATATAAATTATAAAATGTATATTTAGTTTTTACCAGTTTTTACCACAATTAACACTGAAATAATCTTATACCATACTTTTTAAACTTGAAATATTTGCCTTCATAGCATTCTATATATTTTTCATCAAAATATTTTCCAAGACAAATCTGAGATATGAACAGAATATAATGAGAAATGTCTATTGTACTAATGGACTTCTGCTTATGATGATAGATTAGTAAATAGAGGCAGAAATGTTAAACCGAACAGTGAAAGCAATGTATAGTAGTAGTCTATTGCCTGAAAAACCTCTACATTTGCCACAGATCCAGCAGTAGAATTGTACACAGATTTGGTAAAAATCAGAGTTTCCTGAAATTAAATTGTTTTTGAGCTGGAGACCCATTGCTGTTTGAAAATTGTAATTATTTGGCATCCTGCTTTTAATATTTAGAGGCACAATGATATTTTTCCATGGATTACAATGTATTTCCCTTAAATCTTGAAAATTTAAATAAAGAATGCCATTTTAAACAAAAACATTTAAAAAATTAAATGCTAGAAGTGTTTTGTGCAGGCTGTAAAAAGATGGTTTAAATCAGACCTGGGCATATTACAGGCCCCAGGCCACATCCAACCCTTTGGCTATCCCTGTTCAATTCATATGAGATCAATTGGAATTTAGAAATCAAGCGTAAGTGTGCCATGGGGGTGGGAGAAGAAGCTAAGTTGGGTCCAGTTCCGCACAGTCACCATATGCTCCTTCATTTGACTAATGGCCATGGAAAGGTGAGGAGAGAAATCATTTTCTGCATCTACAAAGCACTCATACCTTACCTGGAGCAGCTGAAGAGTACATGAGATGAGTTTGAGGACATCAATTCAGATACATTGGTTTGGCCCTTCATAATAGTCCCATTTCTCACATAGCCCCTTGGGAAGATTAAACCCCTGGTTTAAATGATAAAATAAATATACTTCAGTTTTGAAATTTAGATGTTTTCAATGAAACCACAATAATTGTCGAGGCATTCATTTTATGTTGATACAAATGAATTTGAAAACTTGTCAACTGGTTTTTTAAAATCTATTTATTTCTACTTTTCCTATCCTAGATCTATCCAGATGAAGGTCATTACATTACATCAGAGAAGAGCAAATATCACCTTTATAGCACAATTCTCAACTTTTTTAGTGCTTGTTTAAAGGAAGAAATACCCATTTTACCACAGGAAGTAGAAGATGATGAATAAGAAATGAAGGATATGACTTGTTTGAGGATTGCTGACTGTAAAAAACAGATTCTTTGGAGCCTGAAGGCAGCCAAAGTTTATAGCAGCGGAGCAGCACATTTTGTGACAATGGGCTAAAAAACCTGGGATTTGAAAACACAAATCCATGTGTGATGAAGGAACAAAATTTATACCTTTGCGGAAGGCCAAAGGTTGGATGCAGTTTTCTGAAAGATATTAATTTTGCATAAGAGTAGAGTTAGTGCATGTTGATTTTGTTACAATTCACTGTTTGTTCAGTATGTAGTTGCTCTGTTTTATTTAGTATGCACATAACTTTTTGATTTCAGGATAATGCACACTTTCATAGGCCGCTAATATTTGGAGAAGGAACCTTCAGTCTAACATTCAACTGTAATTTTAGATTGAATGCATTTTTTCACTGTTAAGCATCAAAATATTGGGGGGAAATGCATTTTAGTTGACCGAAAGACAAATCAGATGAGTAGACTTTAATTATAAATGTCAAGCATTTATACCAACTAAATTAGTAAGCAAAACTGCAGTAGTATATGCCTGGACTTTATATATATACACAAGTCTCCTTCCACAACGGTAATAACAACAAAAAGCGATGTCCACTGTAATAATTTTTTTCAGGCTATAATTGCACCTATGTGTCAATTGACATCAACAACTAAAATAATTCCCCAGTTAAAAGTTGCATATTTTGAGTTACTAAGAAATGTTTTGGTTGTGCTTTTTCTCGTATTGTTTGCAGTATTTTGCTGGTTACCCTCTGATTTTAGAGTACGTTACTTTGTCACTTGTAAATTAGATACATGAATATTAAATTATAGTTTCAGATAAAGAAATTTTATTAACAATGTAATGCCATAGAGTAATACTTTGCTGAGCTATTTTGTAAACCTGTTTTTTTTCCCCACTTTCTTCATACTGGTTGGGATTTCATTTTGAACTTCAGTGGTAGCGTATTGCAGAGCTATCTGTCGGATTTTCTTTTATGCCTCACTGTTCATTGAGTCTGTTACAAGAATGATTTAAACTCAGCTGAATAAGTTGGAAATGATTTGTCTCCATGTAGTTTCAAGAAAGCATCTGATAAATTATTTTTATTTAATTTATTTGTTTAATTTTATTTCATTTAGATGAAAATCCTGTGGTGCATCCATGTATTTATCAAGGTAAATTACACCCTTAAAATGATTCCATGAAATAAACAAACCAGGGAACTTTGGCTATCAAAACATAACTGAGATCAAGTGCTATATTTATTTAATTTTGGAGAACTTTGGGGTATGTATAAGTGGGACAATTCTAATAGTTTAAAGTTCCACTGCTTAATATTTTTTCCAGGGCAGGATTCACTTCAGAAGTCTGATTCATGCAATTTTCAGGGTTTTTCAAAATTTATATTTACCCATTTTTGCCATGCATTGCAACACCTAGATTTAAAGCATACATGCTATTTTTAAAGTAATATTCTTAATGCATAAACATACCATATTTTTTATTTTGAAAATTACTTGCCCGAAATTGTAAATTGCATACACATATTTTTGCTAAGGTGAAAAGTTCATTTTTCTTTATAAATCAAAAGAGATGCTGTTATTCTAGATCAGGGGTGTCAAACTCACGACGTCATGGTGGCATCACATGATGTATTGGGACTTTTTCCCCTTTGCTAAATCAGGCATGGGCATGGCCAGCATGTGACGCATCCAACCCATGGGCTGAAAGTTTGACAGCCCTCTTCTAGATTATATTGCTTGTGAAATATAGTTTATGATATCATATAATTTATATACCTCCAAATATGAGGGTATGTGCACTTAGATTTGCTCACAAACTTTCCTGGGAATCAACATGAAACTGCCTCAAAATCCAATATTTATTAACCCACCAATTACCCATATTTCAGAATAATATAAATTAAATTTTTAAAACAGGTTTTATTCTACAAACTAGTAAAGTTAAAATATACACATGATTAAAAGAGCAGCACAATGACAAAATTTATAAGCATAGTAATAAAATGTGGGAAATTTTAAGAAAAATCTTGAGACTGTTTTAAACAAAAAAAAATCATCTCATCATTTTTTTCAAAAGTCATGACCACAAGCACATATAGTTTTATTTTTGCAATATTTTTGTGTCAAGTATAATATTTTAGCTGAATAGCAATATTAATAGATTCCAAATTTGCCCAACAGTTTAGATAAGGACACATGCTTCTTGAACATATAACTATTTGAGTCTGCTTTAAATACAATAATAATGGAATAAGACCAAGTCCGGTAAATTAACATTTCAAATCTAAAATTACATTTCCCATAGAAGGTTTATTGCAACCAGGGGTGGGTTTTTTTTAAAAAAAAAACTTTTTTTAAAAAAAATAGAAAATTAATTTCAGTCTTCCACTGAATTAGCAGAATAGGCCATTCAAGCATATCATTCCAATGGTCATTATTTTATTATCTCAAAATTTCAAATTGAAATAAATTTCATAAATAAATTGAAATAAATTTCATTCAGAACTGCTGATAATTCTTTCTAAATGTTGTGAAACTTTAAAAGCAGAAATTCTGATTGGATTCAAATAAGCCTAATAACAAATATTGAAGATGAATACTCTGAAGTCAATCAAACAATAGATCCGAAGTAGTTTTATCACAAAAAGCCACACTTACCTAAAATAGATTTATATGCTATTTTTTAATTTATAGTTATCTTAGCATATAAGCTTCCCATAGATATATGAGTCAAATTTACATCTGTGACTTAATCTTTAATTAATTACAACTATGAAGACTCATCCCCGCACAAACAGGAATCCCAGTATTTGCCAGGACTTCAGTGGGGTCAAATTATAAACCTCAAAAGAAACCCCAAGAAGAGCTGAATTTTAAAGTTTTTCAGTTCAGACAGTTAGCAAAGCTAAGATCAATGCCTCATGATAAGTATGGAAGCATAAAAGTTAAATCCTTAACTGGTAATCTTATTTTCTGCAATGAAAATTTTGCAGGATATTTTTATCAAATAAATGTATTCAATATTTTGTACATTTGTTTAAAATAATGTTATGAAATAATTATGAGGAAATCTGTCAGACTCTAAATCAACCATGGAGTTATATTCATATTAACTGCATGTATCTTACCCAAATACTCTGGGATTTTAGACAACTAAGACTAAAAGTAGACTAACTGAGACTAACTCAGTCTAAAATCTAAATTTAGACTTTTATTTCCATCAAAACAGAGAATAGTTTAAACTTATCAAACTTATCACTTGAAAGGGGTTCCTCAAAATTCATTTTCAAGGTAATGTATTGAGAACATAACTTAATTCTTTACTTTTCCAAATTATTACTGTGATCAAGTAGCATCAAGTCCAATTTACTCCAGTTTATCGAATAACTAGATTGGATTTCAGTCTCACATACTAATGGCATAAGAGAAAACATTTGGTAATTTATGCATGAAACCTCTAATATAATCTTTTATGTCTGAAATCCTTAGTGCACTCTGAGCATGGCTGCAGAAGTTTCATTACCCCACTAGGTAACATCATCAGTGTCTTTTATGTCTGCCTCATGATCATCTCTAATTACAGTGATATTTTTAGAATTTTCTTATGTAGACAAGGAACACTAAACCAAATTAAAGAGAAAAGGAGGTAGAGAAAATTGTTGAGTGTACCTCAACATAAATTTAAAGAAAAAGAAAGTACACCATTAATATCTCTTAGCTGAATGCATTATATCAATCAATAGAGCTTTGCAGAAACCCAAAAGAAATTGTCAAGATTTTCTCTGTGTTCAACTGATCTACAGTTGCTGATTCTTATCTATTTTGAAGAAAACCAAGAACATCAATTATAAATCTGTTATTATCAGAAAACTGACATTGTCTAAATTCAGTCTGAGTAGAGTATGCTATTGTTGGAAAGATGTCCTTGAATTAAGAGACCCAAGCTGCTGTTAAAATCTTGTCTTGCCCTGCCTAAAAATACATTCACAGAAAAGTCAATAAAAATTATAATTAAGCCTTCAAAATAAAGAAATATAGCCTGAATACCAATAATAACAAAGGAGTAGAAAGGGGAGGATAAAGGAAACCCTCTTACTTCTACCAGAGCTTAAAGTAATGAGATATTTTTTGGGTTCCACCTAATAATGAATGATTTCTGAATCCCCTTTGAAAATTTCAGAACAAATGTGTTGGGAAAACCAATGAACTATTGAAGATTCTTCCCTCGAGCAATATTTCTTGTTTTAACATTTTTCGGTGTTGTATTTCCTCAGTAGAATAATAGAAAAACATAACAAGGCATTTTATCCACTTATCTGATTACCACGTAGAGTAGGGCATGTGGAAATGTTCATTATTATGGCAGATCTGAAGAACTTCTTTTACAAAAAGAAGAACCTGGCACTCCCATTATCTACCTTCTTCCAGCATAGTTGATTTTTTTTTGGCTTCCTTCATGAACCTCATGTCACCTAGATTAGTCCAACAAGAATGAGATTTGAAAGGCACTATTTTATTCTGAAAAGTCTTAACTACTTTTAATAAATCACTTATAAATGTGAAGATCCAATGTGAAGATATGAAGATCCAGTGATTTCCCACAATCTTCCAATTGTTTTATTCTGTTCCAATTTTATCCATTCTGCTACTTAACAGAGTCTTTAATAATATCTTTTTTTCAAATCCCCAAAATAGCTGTCAGGATTTTCTCAGCAGCTCCTGACACTTTTGCTTAAGAAGGTGGCAGACCTTTCTTGGGCACAATCCAGGCAAATAATGAACAAACTTTTCACAGTACTCAACAGGTGCCATTATTACCGGTTTCTATTGCTATTGGGACAGATTAAGTCAATTCAATCTTTGGCTGCATGATTGTATTTCCTCATACTTTAGTAATCTGAATACAAACAGCTCACTGTCTGGTTCATATCAGGGATGTGGACTGGGTCAAATACTCAGACAAATATATTTACTTGCAAATAGCTTCCAGGGGAAAATGGATAAGTCATACTTTGAAAAATATTGAGATATTTGATGAACTTTTATTTCAAGCTGTCATTGCTTTTATGACTAAACTATAGGGAACCAAAGTATTTTGTTTATTATTTATTTGTCAAATTTAGGTACCACCCATCTCACTCTCAGAACACCTGTATGTAACTGTTCTACTGATTTCAACTATAATTTGGGACAAGATAGTAAGATGTAGGACCAGGTAGTTCAGTAAATAATATAATAAATTTCATTCATGCCAATTAAAGCTATTCTAAAGCTTGTATTAGATTCTCCTTATAAAATAGAGGAGACACCATTACCTACATTAGCATTTTCATTTCAATTAGAAATATTTCAATTATTAATTTCAAATATAGTTCCCTTGGGTCAAATTGTTTATCATTAATTAGGACTGTGAAGTAAACTTACTCCTGTTAAAATAGTAGAACTGTCCTTCAGCATTACATTGGTACAAAAGACAGCAAGATATATAGAAATGCTAACGAATAGATAACCCAGTGGTGATGAAGAAACATATTTGCTCCGTTCTGCACTTGCTACAACTTCATCGGGTTTCTTCTTTTCTTCAGTTGTGTTTTGAATTTAAAAATGCATGTTATTCAGAGCTACAGGTGGGCAAATACATGTTGAATAGTTGTGGTTACAACTTTGATTAGACAAAAAAAGATATCTTTGCATAATGGGAAGAAAGGGATTCTGTGAATAGCACATTATACTTGGAAGAATAATTTCAAATGATCAGAGTTCATCAGAGAGTTCTGCAGAGGGATAGAAAATAAGAAAGGCAGATCATTTATACTTGTAAAAGGAAAAAAAAACATTAAAAGGTATTCTTTGAAATACTTTGGAAGACTTTGTACCAAAATAAGGTTGGGAATGAAAGGGCCATTTGGTTTATACAATGCACATTTTTTGAACCTGCGTTTTTCCTGTTATACATTTTTACATTTTATTATTTTGGCTTGCAAGAGCTTATCCAAAGTTGTTCTTAGATGTTGTTAAACCTAACAATAAATCATGTCTTCAGATTTTGTCCATATTCTACAGAATCAAAGAAGAAAGAAGCCACCTAGCAACTGACATAAAAGATTTTTCCATGTCCCTCTCTTTCAGTCTCTGGGGATGTTTGGCAAACAATAAAAGATGCATAGCTCCTGAATATTGGTAACAGACTGAAAGAAGCATCAGTGGGATTTCTTCAGCAATCATATCTATGCGACTTTGATTTCTGAAAATGTAATAGTTGAAAACTCTAAATTCAACAAATGAGTGTTTCAGTACTTTTCTAACCTTCTAGCAGAAACAGAAAAAGAATATGGTATATTAGTCTACTATACAACCCAAGACCCAGTCACTCACTCACTAGAGAGTGAGTTTCTTCAACAGTCACAGGAATAGTACTACTCTAGAGCAGAGGCTCCCAATCTTGGCAACTTTAAGATGCATGGACTTGGTCTTCCAGAATTCCACAGCTAGCTCAAAGAACGAGTTTCCTTTCCCTTCTCCCAAAACTCTTCCGCTGCTTTCACTGCTATCTGCCACTAAATGCTCAAGGAAAGAAAAAATAATTAAAACAATAGCCTTTGGGGTAAAGGAATGTCAATTTGATTCAGTGGAGTATTTATACCAAGCAAATATTATCCTCCTCACCTATTGAATGTTCTCAGCAACTGAACTCTAGATTTCATAAAAAGAAGCTGACCAGATCTGCCTTTTTTTTTTTCAGGAATGGAAATGACACTTTCAAGGATATACAACATGCTATCTTGTTTATGTATGTGTATGATATACTTTTTTTGGTTCATGCAATATATTTGCATTTCTTCATTTACAGCCATGAAAGCCATATTACATTCAATGGTCAAAGCAATACAGGTTTCTATATCTGGGATTTTTCTACTTGCAAAACTGTTGCATGGCCTGACATGTACATAGCTTTTTCTCTGGTAATATCACACACTACTAACTAGAGCATACAAAACATTTGCTAGACCAATACTTGAATACAGCTCATCAGTCTGGAACCCACATTATGTATCTGATATTAACATAGTTGAGAAAGTCCAGAAATATTTCACAAGAAGAGTTCTCCACTCCTCTAGAAAACCTAGAACTATGCTGCCTTCAGTCCGATCTAAGTATAGTATATAAAATCATACATTACAATGTCCTACCTGTCAATGAATGTCCTACCTGTCAGCTTCAACCATAACAATACAAGAGCACACAATAGATACAAACTTAAGGTTAACCGCACCAAACTTGATTGCAGGAAATACGACTTCAGCAACAGAGTGGTCAATGTCTGGAATACTCTACCTGACTCTGTGATTTCTTCCCCAAACCCCAAAAATTTTAACCTTAGACTGTCTACTATTGACCTCACCCCTTTCTTAAGAGGTCTGTGTAGGGGGCATGCATAAGCGCACCAACATGCCTACCGTCCCTGTCCTATTGATTCTTTTTATTTTTCTTATATGTATCCATTTCATGTATTCATAACTATGTTTATACTTATACCTATTATCTTGTAAGTGATTGACAAATCAGATAAATAAACAAACAAACAAACAAAGCAGCAGTTGGTTTTATATATCAATGCTGCATGAAAGCAATCTTCAGTACAATTCTTGCAGGTTAACTCTGATGAAAGTTTACATCGTATGTGGTGATCCTAGCAAATGTTTTGATAAGTTTAAGATGCCAGATATGTTTATCATCATCACCTCTCATATCCTTTCAATTAAATGTCACCCAATATTTCAGGCATACTTAACAAACTTACAACCCAGTAACTGGCACATTTATTCTTTCTATTTTGTCCCTTGAAAAATGGAAAGAATAAACATAGGTACATGTAAAGTAAAATAATTATGGAATACTTCCAGTAATTAGGGCCAGAGAATATCTACGTAGAAACATGAAACAATGTTTGCTGGTCAAACCTCATAATAAAGAAATTACTTTCATTAAAGAAACTGTACATCTACTTCTTAAACCACACCGGTATTTGAACATTTTTGTAGTTACATCAAATATACCTTGGCACTTTGCAACCTTCTCTGAACATTTATAACTTGCCATTTATTTTTTCTTAGATCATAACTTTAGCAGAATTTATTTATAGAATATTAATTGTATTATATAATTCTTTAAAACACTATTTCCAGAAATCCATAAATTCAATTTTATTCCAAATAATTTTGTCACTTTTATCCTTTAGTATATTAACTTTGCTGGAAGTTTGTCATATAGTCCTCTGCATTCATTTCCATTTTTTAAAAATAATCAAAATGGATCTGTATTTTGTCTGCATTTTTTATTTCCAAATATTGTTTGCCCTCTTTGATTACATCTTTTGCAACTGTATTTTTCCTTTGAAAGGAAAATGTTCTGGCTGATACATTTTATTAAAAGACTTTTTTTTATACTTATAACTCCCTTCATCAAATGCATTGAATAGTTTGGCTGATGTAAAATTTAAATTGGAATGAGTTATGGAATGAAAACTTGGCAAAAGACAGACTGGTGATGCAGTTTACATATAGCATAAGACAATATAAATACCTTATCACATAATAATTGTAATGATTTAAAAATCCATTGTGTTTGTTGAGATCTTTTGAGTTGCCTGAAATGTTTTGATGTTTGTAATTTTAGCACACTTTTTTGTTTTATTTTTAATGTAATCATATTTTTCACTCTTGAATTTTCTGAAGATACCTTGGAGGTCTTCTAGCACAGTGGTTCCCAACCTTTTTATGCCGCGCCCGGTACCAGCATCAGCTGGGCGCCGCGCCCGGTACTCAGCATCAGCTGGGTGCTGCCATCTTGTTTTGGTGAAAAGTGCTTCGGTGAGCTTTCGGGTGAAAGCTCACCAGAAGCACTTTTCATCAAAACAAGATGGCGGCGCTCATGCTTCAGTGAGCTTTCCGGGTAGAAATGGCTTTCTACCCGGAAAAGCTCACGGCAAGCGCGCCATCTTGTTTTGATGAAAAGTGCTTCTGGTGAGCTTTCTACCCGGAAAAGCTCACCGAAGCACTTTTTCATCAAAACAAGATGGCGACGCCCAGCAAACCAGCGGCCCGGTAGGATTTGTTCCACGGGCCGGTACCGGTCCACGGACCGGTGGTTGGGGACCCCTGTTCTAGCACTTGTATTATTTCCTGTAATTTGTTTTAATGGAATATAATTACAGGAAAGGAAGGAAGGAAGATCTTGTATTTTATCTGTATTATGAAGACATTGTGTTGTTATTTGTGATTCATCTTTGTCCCAATTAACCTGCTGCCACCATAACAGAATGAAGTTTATCTCCACATTATCATGCATGACCATGAAATGTACCTGCAACTCAATTAGTTCAAGAGAGAAATTAGCCAATTTCCTTTATTGTAGCATAAAATTGATTTAACTTGTCACCAAACATAGCTCCAAAATACATCAGAACATTTAAAAATAAAATATGTTGTTGGACACTCCCATTTGCCAAGCAGGGACTACAAGCTTCAAGCTATTTTGTGACATTTAGTAGCTGTATTAACATCCCTAATTGTAAATGACAAGGCAATTACACTTGAAAAATATCCCAACAAAGTGCTGTAAGCAATTACAAAGCTTCCATCGACCAAGGAGGACTACATTTCATTAACAGGGGAGGTGAAGGAGGCAAACTGGCCTTTGAAGGATGCCTAATTAGATCAGGGGTCCAAATTAACATGGTCTGTTAAATGGCTGTCCAAGTCCACCCCCATGAGTGGGTTCAAATAACTGGTCAAATATGGGGAGAAGTAGTGAAGTTCACATTTGCATTTCTTCCCATTGCATATTCTAGTCTCATACGGGTTAAGGAACAGGTGTTAAGAAACAAAACAGAGGGCGCCATTCTTGTAAAGACCATCCCTTAAGAAAGAACCATGTATGGTAATAATGGTACAATTCCAATAGCACAAGACAGATGATTCAAAATTATTAGACTCTTGTTTTGTTTCTACCTATGTGGATGATGACAGGGAAGGGTCATAGTTCAAGAATAATGGCCCGTGCATATTGAGTTGTAGTTCAGTGCCAGTATATTTGGAAAGCATATTTATGGCCTATTCTGACAGAACTTGAAAAGTTTCTGCCTGACACTCTAGACAGCTGTTGCCAGCCACTCTTGAAAGTATCAGGCTAGAAGAACGGAGTGTGATTCACTGTATGCAGCATCTTATGACATCAAGAATTGGCTTTTGCCACTTAGCAGCTACACTTCAATTTCAGCACACTCTTATGTGGGATCAGACTTGCAGTTAGAAGTGGGGAAGAGGATTACTCAATGTTGCACAAAATACAGAAATTTCTTTTGACAGCACCATTGACGGGGAACAAAAAGCAACCAGTTCTGCATTAAACTGAGTTGCAGAATCTTCAGCCAACTGGATTACACTTTCTGGTTCTGCTTAAAGACTTGCAAATAACACATGGGAGAAACAAAAAAAATCTAATTTACTGAGGGTCTGAAATGTTATCGTTTCGATGTTTCAGGGCAGGGGTTGTGCCATTTAATTATCTTCAACATCTTTCAGTGAATAAAGTGACATTTGCAGAAGAAATCACTTAACTGCAATGCCCTGTAAGGGATATGAAACAATAAAAAAAAACCTTCACTAAGAGAACTAATACCAGAACTGTGCAATTTTTTTGAAGAGATTAGTTGGAACATGTGGGAGCATGTGCAAAGCAGTTCTGTTTGGATCATTGAAGCAGCCTCTTCCTTTTTCAGCTTATGCAGCTGCTTTCAGTTTTAGGGAAATGCATGGAGGGACAGCTAGAAGCAGATTCTGAAGACTAGAAAAGGAAGCAATGGCTTTAATTTATGTAAAAAAAGAAGACTGTATGTATATTAGTATATTGCCATCATCATTATCATCATGTATTGTTTTTGTCTTTTCTTCCCCTCTTCCAGTAAGAAAAAAACCAAGCTTCCTACTTTAAAATAAGGCAATAAAAGGTTAAGATTTAAAATGCAATTTGTGTTTTGAAAAGCAGTCTGGATGCTATAACAAGTGCCACCTGGCAAATGTCTATTTAGTATAGGTAGATAGGTTTTCAGTGGCTGCTTTTAAAAAGGCTTAATTCCACCTCTCTTGGGAGATGAGAGGGAAAAGGTCTCATTGATAATGCTACACTGAGTTAAGCCTACTAATGGGATCATGAGCAGGGTTTCCACATATACCTTTTATACAGAGGTCATGAAGTAATGCAGAGCCAATATTTCAAATACATTAGTCTTAAGCCAGTTAGACTACACTGCCAACACATATTAAAGCACAACTTTTGTAGAGCTCATATTCATTACACTGAGCAGTTGAGACTATTTAATCAGTTTTGTTCATTTACATTCACTATTGTACAGCACCACATCACAATTGATGATGGATAATCCATATTGCTGTGGGTAATATGCTGATACTGTAAACCCCCCATCCCACCCCAAGAGTGTGCTGTAAAGCATTATGGATAATATATAAGTCCTTTTGCTATTGCTATTTTAAAATTGTTTCTCTAACCTTGATTCATCATCAGCTGACATTTCATTCTGAAGAACACCAAGGTTGAAATCACAAATCCAGTGTAAAAATGGAACATAGGACACAGAATATTCGAAATAACAGAATATCAGAGTTGGAAAGCGACCTTGGAGGTTTTCTAATCTAACTCCTTGCTCAGGCAGATAATCCTATACTGTCTGAGACAACTGGTTGTCCAATCTCTTCTTTAAAAGTTCCGTTGTTGGAGCAGCCACAACTTTTGGAGGCAAGCCGTTCCACTGATTAATTCTTCTAACTGTCAGAAAATTTCTCCTTCATTCTAGGTCGCAATTCTTTATTGGCCAAGTGTGACTGGAGACACACAAGGAATTAGTCTCTTGTGCATAAGCCCTCAGTGTACATGCAAACAACAACATGATAAATGATAAATCATAAGATATAAACAAGAAAGTGATAAATTATAAGATACCAATAGGAGAAGGTAATAGGAAGTATGAGAAAGATAATAGTCCTACTTCATGGTTAAATATCATTAGGTATAAGACTGCTGTGGGAATTAGGTATTTAGTAGAGTGATGGCATGGGGAAAAACTGTCTTTGTGTCTGGTTGTTTTGGCTACATAATACAAAATATTTTGTATGCAAGAATATTGTGTGGAAGAAGATGTCAAGGGGAATACAATTTTCATCACCAAATACCTCTTCTTTTAAATAGTTAATAGCAAAGTAGATAATAGCCATCTTAAGAAACTAAAGATGACCTGTATTCCCAGTGTAGGAAAAGCAATTAGCTAGTCTCTGAATGAATATGAACAAGCAATTCACACAAGAAGTTGGGATCTATTCATTGGCTCATCTCTCCTAAAATCATAGAAGAATAACACTGGATTTTTTTTTAAAGTGTGCCAATTATTGTAGAATGCTGTTTATGTTAGGTTGGTTTCCAGAGAAGAAAAACAATATATATAGAGAAAAGAAGTAGAAAATTAGATATCCAATTTTACAGCTAGCTGTTTATCACAGCATTCTCTAAGCTTTAGCTTTCTTTTTGTTGCTGGCCAAAATTAATGCCTTTGCAACATTCAAATAGACAGCGACAGAAGCAATTACGAAGGTAGAAGCTATGGTACTGCAAAGTAGCAGATGAATTCTATAGCTTCCAGGAATAATTTCTGATTTTATAATAGTGAGTTTATACTGATGCCATATGACTTTTTCCATCTAATGTTCTTTTCATATCAGTCTTTCATCTTTTGCACTCAGATTTATGTGACGGAAAACACTCCATTACCTTCTGGTGTTATATTTTCATTCTCATTAAACATGTCGACATGCAGAGAAATTGTACAACGTAATTTTGTTGTAACGATGTGTTACTGATCTACCAAGTAATGCCAGCACAGTAAACTAAATTACTACTTAACCAATGGCTGGCTAGCTCTCCACTCATTTCCCTCTCCCTACCAAGGAAAAAAGATAGATACTTCTGCTACATTGATTACCTTAACATTCCATTCAAACACACATACAGTACTTTACTTGCATGGATACATTCTAATAAATTAGAAAAGCTAACACTACATTATCTCCAAATTCAATTCTCCAAAATAATTTATATCTAATACGAAGCAGAAATCATAACAATACCGCCCTAACTTTCTGTGCTTAATGAAGTCGGGAAATGTACCTTCCATAAAAAGGTTACCCAAGCTTGACTATCATTATAATGCTAAGATATTAACAGATTGCTTTTGTTGTCCCAGATTAGCTTGTCACAGTTTACATTAAAATGTTTGGTTTAGCATAGTTTTGATGACAATGTTGTTGTTGCTTCTAAATTAAAATGTCTTTCTAGGTGGTTTAAAGCCATTTCATTAAGTGCATTAACTGTTTAAAAACTGTATCCACCACCCAAAAAAATAATAATCCTCGTTCTTAATTCTTAAGGGCAGAATTTATGAATAGATATTTCTATATTCATAGCATTAATAAATACAATTACTGTGATGTAAATTCAGAAATTGAATCAGGGAGGCTAACCTATAACTGCAAACTACATTCTTAATTGAGGAAGAAAAACCATGGAAGGATTAAAATGCCTTTAGCAAAAGCCTCTACTGGTAAAACCAGTGGAATTTAAAATTCGTTTTTTTGTTGTTGTTTTCCATTCTTTGAAACAGTAGCAATTCTATTATACATAGTCATTGAAGCTCATTGGTTTTATACATTAAAAAACAAATTTCAGATAGAAAATTCTCTTTATCCCCATTGCCCATTTAATAAACCTTTTCTAATTAAATCAAAAGTTTCTTTAACCATTTAAGCCAACGAATTAAATATTGCAGCTTAAAATACATGCATATATGATCCAAATACTAAAAATGAAGCTAAGTAGAGCAAGAAATATTCCTGGGAAACAAAGAAGTTTATCTGAAGTATGAACAAAATACACTGCACACATATAATCACTTACAATTGCAGTAAGTGATAACTTAAGCATATTCTTTCAGGCACTAAAAACAGAATCATCTTTTTTTTTTTTTTTCAAAAATGAAATGGATTAAACAAGATGGTAGTGATTCATTCAAACATTCCACAATCATTTGTCTTTGTACTCTCATGTATATTTCTGGCTACACTGTAAATGTAGGATATCATCAGTTTGAATCATAGAACTGACCAGATTCTCTTCTCTACCTGATCATTAGAAGAAGCTGCAATCACAGTCTTCTTTCAGGCCCAGACTTCCTTCAGAGAGAAACATGGTTTGTTCAGAAAATGTGGCCGATCTGCCTAAACCTATCCATATAAGTTTACCCTCATGAGAAATGTGATAATTTGTTCTTATATTGGATTCCTGATGGACCAAACTCCTAGGCAACACAAGAAAATTTGGATGAATTCCAAGCTGCAAGATATAAATTCCAGTGGTCCTTGGGGAATTAAACATTAATAAGCCGCTGAATTTGTGGCTTTTTTTAGAGGACATAAATATAAAAACTTCAGAAAATAGTAGGTCAATTAGCTTAACATATAAGAAAATTGGCAACAACCATGCAAATATCTTGATATTTCAGCTGACCTGATTACCTGAAGTTTGGAAAGCAGTCAGCCAAGGCTCCTTTTTAAAAAATAGAAATCCAAGGGAGCTCCAGAAAATAGCAGGTCAATTAGCTTAACATATAAGAAAATTGGTAGAAAGCTTACAGTGAGCTTTTAAGCATTAGCAGCACCTTCTTCAAAGAAAAATCCCATCTCAGGTGTTCTTTCTTGAAGATATCTGAAAGTGTCAGGATTTCAGATCTTGACATTAGAAAATCAGCAACAGCGACAACTTAGAAGTGACAGCTTGGAAATGCCTCATTGCTATACAATGAGATGTTTAAAGGAGCTATGAAGAAGCCTAAAATATTCAGAACTTTTAAAGTTTTCAGGTGAAGAAGGTAATCCATAGAAATTAAGATATGAAATACAACTAGTTAGAATTGGGGGTAATGAGTATATTCTTGAAACAATAAAAATGTAGGATGCTTCTTTCAGGTTAATTAGGGATATCTGTCAACTTTTATGTCACACAAAGTTATGAGGGTCATGATTGCTAATACTGATTAATATTGGCTTAAACAAGGGCTGTCAAACTCCTGGTCCACTGGATCACGTGCTGGCCATACCCCCATCCAGTTTAGTGAAGTGGAAAAAAGTCCCGATACATCACATGACACTGCCGTGATGGTGTGAGTTTGACAGCCCTAGTTTAGACCATAAGGATCACCACATACGATGTAAACTTTCATCAGAGTTAACCTGCAAGAATTGTACTGAAGATTGCTTTCATGCAGCATTGATATATCAGTCAACTGCTGGTTTGTTTGTTTGTTTGTTTGTTTGATTTGTCAATCCCTTACAAGATAATAGGTATAGGTATAAACATAGTTATGAATACATGAAATGGATACATATAAGAAAAATAAAAAGAATCGATAGGACAGGGACGGTAGGCACATTGGTGTGCTTATGCACGCCCCCTACACAGACCTCTTAGGAAAGGGGTGAGGTCACTAGTAGGCAGTCTAAGGTTAAAGTTTTGGGGGTTTGGGGAAGAAACCACAGAGTCAGGTAGAGTATTCCAGACATTTACAATTCTGTTACTGAAGTCGTATTTCCTGCAATCAAGTTTGGTGTGATTAACCTTGAGTTTGTATCTATTGTGTGCTCTTGTATTGTTATGGTTGAAGCTGAAGTATTCATTGAGAGGTAGGACATCGCAATGTATGATTTTATATACTATACTTAGATCGGACTGAAGGCGGCATAGTTCTAGGTTTTCTAGGTCTAGAATTTCAAGTCTGGTGGCATAAGTTATTCTGCAACAAGTAGAGTAGTAGAGAACTCTTCTTGTGAAATATTTCTGGACTTTCTCAACTATGTTAATATCAGATACATAATGTGGTTTCCAGACTGATGAGCTGTATTCAAGTATTGGTCTAGCAAATGTTCTAGTTAGTAGTGTGATATTACCAGAGAAAAAGCTATGTAGGATTAGGTTAACAACTCTTATTTATTTGTTGGTTATTTGTTTCCTTTCACTATAGTTCCGGTTTATTGTCCTTGAAATTTGAGCGGCCATATCAAATGAAAGACGGATGGTCAGATGGATACATAAATAAATAATATTATATTATATATTTGTATTCATCAGTAATTTCTTGCTTCTCTTTCATCTTTTTCTCACCTTGCCCCAGTTGCTTCTTTCTTGGGGTTTACTTTTAAACTTTACAGGAGGAAGCAATCAGGGTCCCAGTATCTCTCCTGAAGTTTTTGGTTTCCCAAAAAACAGAGGGATTGAACTGATTCAAAAAATTGGAATGTAGATGACATGACAGGGAAATGAATGGAAGTGATTGACACAGAGGGTATGTTACCACTAGGATTCTCTGTAGAACCATAAGCCAAGGATACTGCCTGTTCCATTACTTTCTGCTTCTTTGGGGGAATGTTAAAAGCAAGGATAGCTCACTAAAAGCAAGAAAAAACAAGGAAAGTCAGTTGAGGTTTGCACATTTTTAATTCTTTCAAAGCATTCCAAAAAATGCTTTATTTTTTCTTCCCAGACCTTTTCTCTTCAGCTAAACTGTAGTGTTTCAAATAGGATGGTGTATCTGTTCTGCAATTTCGAGAATTATGGCCATATCTTTCAGCTGGATCTAGACTTCAATGGTTAATAGTTTTATATCAAATAGATGTACTCTGGAATTCTGTAATCTCTCTGGAATTTAATCCTGGGCTCAGCTCCCATTTCCAGTGGTGTAATATTAAAGCACAAAAAGAAATAGATGCTTGAAGAAATGACCAAGTTCTCATGCAGAGATATGAAGATCCTAATAATATTTCAAGCATTTTAATTTTGAGTAACAATAAAAATGACTATAAAGGAATCATTTATTTGATTATTTTGGTAAAATGGATTAAGAACAAGCAGACAAAAGTAAAGGAAATTAAAGTAAAAGCAAAATGATTTCAGGAAGTGATACTATGCACATAAGAGAATACTGCAAAAAAAATGGAATAAATAAGGATATAATGCATTTAGAGAAAAAAAGATGAAAATGTTTGCGTAGATTTCGTTGATTGCAGAATGCAGGAGAATTACATAAGTTGGAAATAAAGCAAGTGTGATGATGAATGGAATATTTTAAAATTGGTTCATCACTGAGAACTTTGTAAGACTCCAGAGTTGCCTCTTACTCCTGCATGGGTTTTTATTGCACTTACAACATCTACAAGATGATTTTAAGAATATGTATTTCATGATATGAAGGGCAACCTTTGCCCAGGAAAATGTTCATTGGATAGCAGCTTTAAGAACATGAAATATGTGTTTCCCTCACCTTTAACTGAATCTGATTTAAACTTGGATTAAAGAAATTAAGGCTAAAGTCCAGTCTTGGTTATTACAGTGGAATTACTTTGACCCATAGGAATCTATCATTCTTGTTAGTCTTTCAGAGTATCCTCCCACTTTCTGCTCCTAAATCTCAGCCTCCATGACATTTTCAAAGAGCAAACATTCCTGCTTCAGGAATTGAAATACTTTTGAAGGACTTTTTTTACCCACAGAGGCATCTCAGAAGGATAACTCTTCATAAGAAGGGCTCCTCTGCAAGCTTTTGTTAATTTCAGTTCTACTATCTCTTGATAAACATCGCCTAAAAACTACCCCCACCCTCTCTGACAGTTCTGATTGCTTCTTTCTGGAACCCAAAATGTTTTCAACATACACACGCAGCTGTCAATAAGATCTGGTGAGACACAGGAATTTAACACCCTTTAATTTCATCAGGTTTTTTTTTTTTTAGATGTTGGTGGTTAGTCCTTTTTTGACATTAATATCTTCATCTACAATCTTGTGCTATAAATGTGTCCATATTGAATTCTAAAATAGATCTATCCATAGTATAATCAAATAATTTGTAATATAGTTCTCTTAATATTTTGTTTTTAGTTGTGAAGTCATGTCCGACCTATCGCGACCCCATGGACAACGTTCCTCCAGGCCTTCCTGTCTTCTACTATCTATTACTAAAGTTCAAAATGTCCTTCTGGATTGTATTACAGAAGCAAAGATAAACACAAATCTCATCTTCTCTTGAAGTGACACTAATCACTCACACTATCACTTGCTCACAGAGAAAATAGAAAAAAAGTACAATGAAAACTAGAAAATTTTGCACTCCACTAACTTTCTGCATTTTATACCCGTTTGATTACTGTATTTTAAACTTGATACGTTTACAATATTACGTTTGTGGTTCTAGTTCCATTGAACTTCTACATGGCTATTCACATGATTTCCCAATTTGCATCAATCATGCAGGTAATCAGGCCTCTAGTTCACATGCTAACAATGATACACTGTCTTACATGAAGGACGTGGCCTCTAAAAACAGATATAATTTGCTGAATGAGGAAGAACACATGAATATAATCCCAGCAAAATCATATTTCAAACGTGAAGGATTTCCAAGTATTGTGGAAAGTAGTACCAAATGTGATATGTTGTCTACAGGAATCTAAAAGAGAAAGATGAGAGGAAAACTGGACAGATGAAGGAATAAATTGTCTATATGTCTGGTTTGGTATGGTTTATTAAAAGCATGAATAAATGGCATTAACAAATGGAAATAAGGAAATAAAGAGAGGAAATGACATTTTTAAATGCAAGAATTCAAGCAGAACTAATACTCAATATTATAAATAGAGGTATTTCAAACATTTTCCTTATTTCCTAGTCACTTCAGAAATCCTATTCCTGCATGGTGTTCCAGACCCATCTTCACAGTCAAGTTGATGGACAGCGGCTGTATTTGCTTTCTGAAGTGCACATTTGCATGTAGATATAGGGCAACGTCTGAGTAAAACAAATGCCACTAAATTGTCAGCAAATGGCGGTAGTATTTACACAGCTTCCCTAGTATTTATAGGACATAATCAAAACTGCTAACATACCTAACTGCAGCAAATGTGCTTTTCTTAATGAAAGTTTGAGAATGTCTGTCTGTTTTCAAATTGATTCAACCCCCTCCACCCACCCTTCAGGTTTCCCAGAAATCATAATCAAAAATTATTGATAGAATTTATTGACACATGCTACCTGCTTACCTGCAATTTACAGGTATCTTCTAAGGGCTTCCAACTGATTTGACTATCCTCCTCATAAGAGTAGAAAGTAGTACCAATAGAAGAAAATATTTGGAGCTCAGGGTTGAACTGTGGGATACTCAGTGCTCCCTGAGCTTAGTTATTTTTTTGTAAATGTTTCATTACCCAATTAGGTAACATCATCAGGGCTAGCAGTGGTTAGAATGCAGTATTGCAGGCTAATTCTATTGACTGCCAGTAGTTTGAGTCTCACTGGCTCAAGGTTGACTGAGCCTTCCATCCTTCCAAGGTTAGTAAAATGAGGACCCAGATTTTTGGGGGCAATATGCTAATTCTATAAACCATGTAGAGTGGGCTGTAAAGCACTGTGAAGTGATATATAAGTCTAAATGCTATTGTTATTCTAATAGGAAGAAGCCCCCGGGCAAGGAGCAGGCCTAAAGCTTATTGATATCTGAGCAAATGCAATGTTATAGCTTCAGATATAGAGGTGGTCTTCAGCAGGTTCTGACCAGTTCTGGAGAACCGGTAGTGGAAATTTTGAGTAGTTCGGAAAATCGGCAAATACTACCTCTGACTGGAGATTTTACATTATCCTTCCCCTGCCACGCCCACCAAGCCATGCCCACAGAACCGGTATTAAAAAAAAAATTGAATCCCACCACTGTTCAGATGGAATAGCAAAATAAAAAGATTAGGAGAAACCTGCTATCCCAAATTTGGTTTACACTTTTCTATAAATGACAGAACATATTGGCTGTAGATTCTTGACTGGAAAGCTAAAAAAAAACACATCCCAGGGAGAAAAAAAAGCCCCAGACCATTTCTGTATAGCTGGCAAGAAAACTACTATACTTTAATATATCCATTTAGTCACCTGAAGTCTAACTGAACTCAGGTAGTCTTGCCTTTACTTTACAGTATAGCAGTTCAAAGAGCTATGCCTTGGTGGGATTCAAATAATTTAACAACCGGTTCGCCCAGGGTCAGATTGGCTGTCGTTGGAGACATGGCCCATCTCCGTACTCCAGTACCATCACATATGCAGGATGAGCCTCCCGCGATGGCCAACCTGACCTTGGGCAAGCCGGTTGTTAAATTACTCCCCTGCTATCAAAGTGGATCCTAGGTGCTGTGCTGCAATGGAGAAATGGGAAATGGAGTGGCCAGCACAAGGGAAGGAGAAGGAGAAAGGAGAAGAAAGAAGGAAAGCAGCCTTCTTATTTTGTGCCGGCTGTTCCATTTCCCATTTCTCCATTGCAGCACAGTGCCCAGGATCCACTTTGATAGCCCGAACCAGTGCGAACCAGCTGAATCCCACCGCTTGAGTTTTGTGATATGTCCATTAGTGGATTCCGCCACTACAGAAGAAGGGAAAGAGAGATGATGTGAGTTAGGATCAATATTGCTACAGCTGCATTAAAACACTAGGGTTGGAAGATTGGTGAAGATGTTTACCTATATAGTATAAGCTTATTGCATTACAAGTAGTCCTTGACTTATGACCACAATTGAGCCCAAAATTTTTGTTTCTAAGTGAGACAGTTGTTACGTGAGCTTTGCCTCATTGTATGACCTTTCTTGCCGTGGGTGTTAGGTAAATCCCTGCACTTGTTAAGTTAATCGCATGATTGTTAAGTGAACCTGGCTTCTCCATTGACTTTGTTTATCAGAGGGTCACAAAAGTTGATCATATGACCCAGGCAACCATCATAAATGCATGCCAGTTGCCAAGTATCTGAATTTTGATCACATGACCATGTGGATGCTGCAATGGTGATAAGTGTGATAAATGGTCATAAGTCAGTTTTTTTTCATTGTCACTTCAAACAGTCACTAAAAGAACTGTTGCAAGTTGAGGACTATCTGTACCAAGAGATCATCCATATAAATGCATTTAATAAACAAAATCAGAGTAAGATCATGTGTGATCTAACACATGGATGGACACACAAAGAAGTTGGCTGCATTAATGTTGTAACTTTTGGGTTAGTGAAGTACCAGATCAAACAACATGTGCTGGAAAACTGTTAAACAAAGACTGGTAAATCAAGATACTGAAGCCAGGAGCTTGACTGTGGTGCATATGTTCTTTAAGAGGCAACAATGAACAGAAAGGAATCACTTTGCAATGCAGAGTAGCATCTTGTCCTTCTTATGTACCTGGATGAAGAAGAAATGGAAGCTGCATTGCTTCTTTGCAGCTGCTGAAATGACAACGAGATTCAATTAATATGAGACTTTAATTTAGTTCACATGAAACAGTAAAAATTGAGGTCATGTTGGGGTTTTTGATTTGTTGGATTTCATTTTATTGATTTGTATGCAATGATTTATGAAGAATCAGCAGTTCCGACAAAGACCTGTAGAATAAATTAAAAATGGATGGGGCAAACCGCAACTTAATACCACATTAAATAATGGAAATGTTTCTCATTCCATAAAAAATAGCAAACATGGAGATTGAAACACACAACAAAGTGGGTCTTCCATCTGGTACTGAAGATCACTTCTACCTAATCAGAGCACAAACGTTGATGCATTACAAGACAATGCAAAAGTTCTCCAATGTCACAGGTTGTGAAATTAGAGCATTTCATTTAAGCCAAAAAAACAGTAATTTAAAACAGTAAATGTGATCCTTCTCCTTAATAACTCTTGCATCAAAGCCCTGATTTTCATAAGATGTAACTGGTTGTGTCATATCTGATTTTTAGCTCAGTGACTTTGGTAGAATGGCAGATATGAATAATTTTGTACCTTGGGAAGACGTTTGTACATGTCTAAATCCAAAACTGAGCACAATCTATGTAGAAAATGCTGGTTCCCTTATCCAGTGTTATAACCAGAGAGGAGGAGGAGGAGGAGTTGCATTATTTTTCAACTGGTAATTCGTTTGTTTGGTAGGGTAATTCCACATTAACATTCTTCCATTTCAGTCTCTCACAATGTTCCCTTTATCCCCCCAAAATTAAGATTGTAATAGAATTGGAAATCTAGTCCCAACACATTTTAGAAGCCACCAATTAAGTGAATGCTTTCCCACTCATGCAGACATGCAAAAACTCATAATATGGTGATCTATCACATTACAAAGGAAGAGGAGAGAAATCTTTTTTAAACAAATCTTTTTTTATTCTATAAGGGAATTTAGAAATGAACTTTAGGAAGTTATGAGCAGGCTGTTAAAGAAGGATTTGGACAAGAGATTGTATAGCCCAGATATAAAAGGAAAAATGGAAAGAAACTCAAAAATAATCCTCACCTTCATTTTGTTCAGCATAAAATTAGATTCCAAAGAAATTTCGACAGGCTTTCAGAAATTTGTTAATATAGCTTACCGCAATAAATTACCATTCATAGAATCTCCGTGTTGCCTGTTTTTTTAACCTGGCCTGCTTCAGAGGACTGTCATATATCTACTTCTGCCTCTGAACTTCCTTTGTGCTTGCTTCTAAAACCTTGTTGTGTATGTCAGGACATTTCAGGGAAATTCAGAGGTTAATGATAGTATTTCTATTCAACTAGCTAATATATATGGAATGGTAAGAAGTAATTTTACTTTGTTTCCTGTTGTTTTCTGGGATTGTTTCTCTACTTGCAAATGTTTCATTACCAGTTTAGGAAACATCATCAGTCCATAGGAAAATGGAATTGGGTGCTTATATGTGTTAGCTTGTCTTACTAGCCTCAAATGGGGTATTGTTACTTGTTTGTTTATCATTAAACAATTGTAATAATCTTGTTTCAAATTGTTTACAAAAATATGTCACCATCCATATGTTGTGTTCATCTGGCTTTTTAAAAGGGAGACAATGAAACAAAATACGTCTGCTTTATTTGGTCTTCTCCCTGTTTGCAAACTGACTGAAGTGTAATCTGATATGAACCGTGTGTATGAACTGAAGAGTTCAAAACAGGCCCAAGATGTGCTCGATTTACCTCAGGAATATAAATATCAATTAGCTTTAAAAAGACAGTTTGTTTGCTATCCGTACACAATAATTGTCAGCTCTTAATACCTGCTCAATCAAAAGCGAGATTCCCACAGAATTCTTTAACAAGATATATTGAAATGTATTCAGAACAGAGAAAGAAATCTCAGCAACTGCATTACTTTAACTTTAGAAACCGATATATTTTTCAGTTTGTTAGGATAGGATTTCCCCCCCCTAATCTTTCTCTAACAACCTTGTTTATTTGCAAAGTGTCAGCATAATATTCAGATAATTTAGATTGCTTTCCAAATCACCAACCATATTTTTAGGAGCTTTTGGACTGTTCATGACAAAAATAAACACAATTATCATTTGTATCATTCATTAAAAGGACTCATTGAGCAATATACTACAGATAATCCTCGACTTAAAACAGTTCCTTCAGTTACCTTTTAAAGTTACAACAGTGCAGAAAAATGTGACTTATGACCATTTTTCACAGTTATGACCTTTGCAGCATCCCCATGATTGTGTGATCAAAATTCAGATGCTTGGTAACTGATTCATATTTATGACCGTTGTTCTGTTCCAAAGTCATATGATTGCCTTTTCCATCCTTCTCACAAGTGAAGTCAATGGGCAAGCCAGATTCACTCAACAACCAGGTTATTAACTTATCAACTACAGGGATTCAGGTTAAGAACTGTGGCAAGAAAAGTTGTATAATGGGGCAAAACTCATTTAACAAATGATCCACTTAAACAATAGAAATTTTGGGTTTGATTGTGGTCATAAATTGAGGACTACCTGTAGTATGTCTTGTTAGGAATATGAGTCACCTAACAGCTATTTGGGTTAGAAATATATAACCAGGATAAACATTTTAAAACTGTATCTTTAAGAAAATGCAAAACTGTAAATAGGTGTGGTTTCTCAAACGGCCATAAGATGGAGCCAGAAACCTGGGTTGTTTTGTCTGAGTCTCAGAAGAGAGTGTGAGGGTATCTCTGTTTCCTTCTGTTGGAAAGTATTGCTGTTCCTCCATTTCTTCTAATTGACTGATATTACTGGATTTAATGTAAGTCTGTTACTGAACTGTTTTTTTGATACTGGACTTTGATATTTGGAATATCCCTGGATTGAAAACTGACTGATTTACTTGTGAATGACTTTGGACTGCCTATTTTGGACTTTGCTTAACGTTTCTGGAAGTAAAAACCTACATTTACTGTACAGTGTATCTGTGTGCTGTGTGTGTATTATTCAAACACTTCTCTCAAATAGGTCTCCCTGTATGCGCTCATTCTCCTAACGGGGAATTACCTCAACATGTCTAAGCTAATATAACAATATTTCATCTGGTCTCTTTACCATGATTCCTACAGGATAATCCTGAAATCTGTTCAGGAGGTCTTCTAGTAGAACAGTGGAACAGATTTGAAGATGTAGACTAGGGGTGTCAAATTCGTGTCATCACGTTGTCGTGACGTCACGTGATGTATCATGACTTTTTTTCCTCTTCAGTAAAATGGGGGTGAGGGTGGCCAGCGTGTGATGCATCTGGCCTGCGGGTGAGAGTTTGACAGCCCTGATGTAGACAGAAATAGCAAGAAGAATCTCTCCTGATGGTAGATACTGTTACAACCTGTAGATAGACACCAATGATCTATGGTGCTGAGTTTGCAAGAAAAAGCACCGTAGCAAGAAGCAGAGGCAGAAGGAAGGAAAATACAATTAGTCTCTTTTCTCCTGCGTTAAAATTATTCAATCTTAAAATACCCCATATTTGGGGCTTTCCCACTCTGGGGAAGCTGCAGTGGTTCCAGATTCCAGAATGATGGTCTTGCTACAAAAGACTTGTGAGCTATGGTGGTCACTCATAGGCTCCTATAGGTTATCACCTATAATGCTTTATATTGCATAGGATTGAGTTATTTGCAGGACCACCTGCTCCCTAGGATAACTGAATATGCCATTTGCTTCAATAGAGGAAGTAGCTTCCAAGTCCCCTCACTGAGACAATGCCACTTTATGGGATCTTGGAGACATGTATGCCTTCGCAGTGGTGGGATTATTATTTTTTTTATTCTGTGGATGTGGCTTAGCGGGTGTAGTGTGGCTTGGTGGGCATGGCAGGGGAAGGATACTGTAAAATCTCCATTCCCACCATGCTCCAGGGAAAGGGTACTGCAAAATCCCATTTTCTCCCCATCCCATTAACCTGCTTTCCAGCTCTGTTATCCCGTGCAGGGCAACAAAAGAAGACCCAGTTGGGAAAAAAGAAAAATCAGTTGGGACTCAATGGGAGGCAGAGAAGAGATGGGGGCGGGGCCAGTCAGAGGTAGCATTTGTGGGCTCTCCAAACTACTCAAAATTTCTGCTACCGGTTTCTCCAGAACTGGTCAGAACCTGCTGAATACCACCTCTGCTTCTTAGTAGCAGTGCCTGCCTTTTATGAAAAATCAGCATCCTGAAAAATGGCTGACTTTCCAGCCTTCAGAAGGGCAGTAAAGACATGGCTCTTTGAGGGTAAAGGTTTGTTATCCAATAGTGAGGGTTGATTTCCGAACATTTTGTTACCAGGCTAGGTAGCATCTTTTTTTTCTTTTATTTATTTATTTTGATTTGCCAATTGTTTACAAGATAATAAGTATAAGTGTATACATAGTTGTGAATACATGAAATGGGTACATATAAGAAAAATAAAAGAAGAATAAGAGAAACAATAGGACAGGGACGGTAGGCACATTGGTGCTCTTATGCATGCCCCCTACAGACCTCTTAGGAAAGGGGTGAGGTCAATAGTAGACAGTCTAAGGTTAAAGTTTTTGGGGTTTGGGGAAGAAACTACAGAGTCGGGTAGAGTATTCCAGACATTGACCACTCTATTGCTGAAGTCGTATTTCCTGCAATCAAGTTTGGTGCGGTTAACTTTGAGTTTGTATCTATTGTGTGCTCTTGTGTTGTTATGGTTAAAGCTGAAGTATTCATTGACAGGTAGGACATTGCAATGTATGATTTTATATACCATGCTTAAATCAGACCGAAGACGGCGTAATTCAAGGTTTTCTAGTTCTAGAATTTCAAGTCTGGTGGCATAAGGTATTCTACAACGAGTAGAGGAGTGGAGAACTCTTCTTGTGAAATATTTCTGGACTTTCTCAATTGTGCTAATATCAGATATGTAATGTGGGTTCCAGACTGATGAGCTGTATTCGAGTATTGGTCTAGCAAATGTTTTGTATGCTCTAGTTAGTAGTGTGATATTACCAGAGAAAAAGCTACGTAGGATTAGGTTAACAACTCTTAATGCCTTTTTTGGCTATGTAGTTGCAGTGGGCTCTAGCACTTAGATCATTAGAGGTGAGTATTCCAAGGTCCTTTACAGAGCTTTGGTCATCAACAAGATCTTGACTATTCAGCTTGTATTTTATTTTCTGATTTTTTTTGCCAATATGTAAGACAGAGCATTTATTTGTTGAGATTTGAAGTTGCCATTTGTTTGACCATTCTGATACATAGTCAAGATCTTTTTGTAGGGTAGCAGTATTGTCTGTGGTATTGAACAGCTTTACATCATCAGCGAAAAGAACGCAATTGCTCTTAATATGATCACAGAGGTCATTTATGTAGAGTATGAAGAGAGTTGGTCCTAGAACACCGCCTTGGGGGACACCACTATTGACAGGTACAGAATTTGATAGGACGCTCCCAATTTTGACCATTTGTTGTCTGTTTGCCAGGAATGCTTCTATCCAGTTATGCAGTTGTCTTACCTAAAACTCTGCTGAAGTAACATCTTACTCTGCTAGGTAACATCAGATAAGATATAATATCAAGGTGTGAAATGAATTCAACCATCACTAATGAACATTTTCCCCAAATAGCAGATAATTTTTTCACATCTCATTTAATTTCTGCTGTTGCCTTTCCATTTTCAAAGGCAGCAGCTTTCCCTTGCCTAGCAAATAATTTAAATGGCCCAAATGTTAATCATCAAAACAAACAAATAGTATTAATTGTTTGAGAGTGTGTCATAGATGAGGAAGAACGTGAAGAAACATCTGACTTTCCTGCTGCTGAACCTGCATCTTTTCCGAGGTAGTTGTGAAATCAACAAGCTGGTTCTTTGCATCCCGATCTGCATTTTAAGTTATTGCTCACACAAAGGTACATATGCATTAAATTATCTGGAAGGGAGATAATTAATTTAAGGGGGGGGGAAGGAGATATGTTAATATAATTATTTAAATTGTAGGCAGAATAATTATGCAATTCTCTCTTGGGATGAGTTGTGATAGATAAATCTTCTTCATTCTCAAGTTCTAGATAACAGCTCAACGCCTATCTGATCATCTGTGAGATTTTGATGTTACCAGTGGTGGGAAAATATTCTTTGTGTCAGTGCCTATTGCATTATAGATTACTTCTTTATTGGCTACTATGAAATGTTATACCGTGATTATACAGTCGTTATTTTACATGCTGTGTAGTACTGATCTTTTTAAAGAAGAGTGTTCAGGTCATATACCAATCTGATAATAATTCAGACGCTGGTAATCTCATTTTTTTTAAAATAATGGGAACATGACAACACCCATGGTTAGTCAGCTTCACAAGAATCTCTAAGTTGCTTTCAAATGATATCCAGATAGTAACAAGATTGTGGTTGGGGTGATCTAGATCAGGGGTCTCCAACCTTGGCTACTTTAAGCCTGGAGGACTTCAGCTTTGCTGGCTGGGGAATTCTGGGAGTTGAAGTCCTCCAGGCTTAAAGTAGCCAAGGTTGGAGACCCCTGATCTAGAATACACTTTCAAGCATACATTTGCCTACTAATAGTGGGAAAAGAGCCCTCTGAATATGTATGCATTAGAGTCAAGAAGCAGATGGATCTAGGAGCACTCCCAAGTGACACATCAGGTACCTCAGAGGAAATATAATCAAAGCCAGGCCAAATCCTATCCAACATTATCATCCTATTTTATTTTAAATTAACTTCATCTTATGTATAATTCAGCCAATTAACACCTTCAGATATTTAGTCAAAGAATCCAGCAGCTCGTTCATCCAAGGAAAAGAGGAGAACCCCGTTTTTAGCTTAATGATATGACATCTTCCATTGTTATTTCTCTTTGGAGATTTGAAAGGACATTAAGCAAATTGGGTGGAAGTACAAAATAGAACCACAGGGACTTGCAACACCAGACAAATTAATTCTTGAAATGGAGCAGCATGCCCTGATACCACTTTGTAATTTCTTTTGAACCCATATTTATTTTTATTTGATTTATTTGATTTGTCAATCACTTACAAGGTAGTAGCTATAAGTATAAACATGAGTAAGAATACAGGAAATAGGTATGAACAAATGGGGACAATAGGACAGGGATGGTAGGCATGATGGTGCACTTATGCATGCCCCTTACAGACCTCTTAGGAATGGGGTGAGGTCAGTAGTGGTTAGTTTGAGGTTAAAGGAGTGGGGGTTAGAGGATGTAACAACAGTGTCAGGTACTGCATTCCAGGCATTGACCACTCTGTTGCTAAAGTCGTACTTTCTGCAATCAAGTTTGAAGCGGTTTACATTGAGTTTGTATCTCTTGTGTGCTCTTGTGTTGTGGTTGAAGCTGAAGTAGTCATTGACTGGTAGGACATTGTAGCAGATAATTTTGTGTGCTACACTTAAGTCTAACCATAGGCGGCGTAGTTCAAGGTTGTCCAAGCCCAAAATCTCAAGCCTGGTAATATAGGGTATTCTGTTGCGAGCAGAGGAGCGTAATACTCTTCTCGTGAAATACTTCTGGACTCACTCGATTGTATTAATGTGCAGATTCCAGACTGATGAGCTGTATTCGAGTATTGGTCTGGCAAAAGTTTCGTATGCTCTAGTTAGCAATTCGATATTTCTGGAGGAGAAGCTTCGTAAGATCAGATTTACAACTCTTAATGCCTTTTTGGCAATGCTGTGACAGTGAGCTCTGGTGCAGATGTGTAGAGCCATGGAAAATTAGAGTCTCCCACTGCCAAAACTGTCAGATGCTTCAAAAGAATGCCAATGCTAATGGCATCAATGGCTAATCAGGGACCCAAAGGAGTAAATATTCTGTATCAATTTCTAGTAAAGCTGTCCAATAACATCAGGAGAATCAGGGAGTGATCCAGTGGTCAGGTATTCTTTAACAAGTTATGTCAGACAGGACACTTATTGGTTTGTTTTTTACATTAATTGAGTTCAGTCTGGTACCATTTCCCCAAGAGTAAATGTATTGGTTTCATTTCTCAAGAGCCCTGCCATTTTTATCATGCAATCACTTGCCTCCTTTGCTCACTCCGATAGTTAGCCAATTGTGCTAGCCTCTATATGACTTCATGGTTTGGTGGAAAAAAAAAACTATGATGTTTTAAGCCCAGTGAAAATGACAGACTGATGCCCAGATGAGTGACTACATCAATCAATCAATCAATGAACAAACAATAATAGCAGTAGAAGGACTTATACACCACCCCATGGTGCTTTACAGCATATTTCGAGTGGTTTACAAATGTCAACATATTGCCCTCAACAAACCTTGAGCCAGTCAGGATTGAACTCCAGGCTGCAGGCAGAGTTTTCCTGCAATACTGCATTCTAACCACTGTGCTATCAGTGTTCCTGCATAAATCCTTTATGATCTCCAACCTCCACTCCAAAGCTTCTAACATCTAGCAGCTGTCTTATAAGCCCAAACTTTCTGGTCTTTGCAGGCCAGTCGGAAGCAAATGTGATTTTTTTAAAGGGCTGGGCTAAAGCAATTCTCTTCCACAGGCTTTTTGATTTTAATAATAATTTGTATTATATTACACTGAAGCAGTAGCTTTTTAACTTTCTCTAATCTCATGCCATTTTCATGCCATTATAAAAAAAACTTCTAATAAATTCAGAATCTTTGTGTGGATTCAAAATGTAAATAAAGCCCTCACCTTGAGGAAAGTATAAGTTTACCTAGTGGTGGCACTCAAATAATTTAACAACCAGTTTGCCCAGGGTCAGGTTGGCTGTCGTGGGAGGTGTGGCCCATCTCCATCCTCCAGCTCTGCTGCACATGTGGGATAAGTCTCCTGCAAATGGCCAACCTGACCCTGCGTGAACCGGTTGTTAAATTACCTCCCCCTGCTATCTAAGTGGATCCTGGGTGCTACACAGCAGTGGAGAAACAGGAAATGGAGCGTCTGGCATGAAGAAGGGAAGAAGGAGAAGCAGGGAGGAGAAAGAGGAGAAGCGGTCTTCTCCTTCCCTTGCACCAGCCACTCCATTGCTCATTTCTCCATTGCATCACAGGACATAGGATCCACTTTGACAGTCTATGTGTGTGTGTGTGTCTATATTTCACCCAAACTGGTGTGAAGTGGCTAAATCCCACCACTGGGTTTACCTCTTTATCTCTTGACTGAGAAACCTTTTGCCATTATACAGTAACCAAAATCTTGACACTCCTCAGTATAAAATAATAACCTTTGACATCTATGGAGAAAACTGAGCCATGGACAACAATATGAGAAAAATGGGGAATTGGAAAGTTGAAAAGGAAATCAGAATCAAAAACAAAAAACAAAAACAAAGCAGAGACATGGACAAGGGAGAAATTAGGACCAAAAGACAAAACAGAAGACAAGAACATGGGTCAAAGCTAAAGCTGAGGAACAATCAAAGACATTGAAGGTCTGCTATTTCACACATAGTTTAACTGTAAGAGGAAATAATCCTTTTGCCCTCAAAGATTGACTAACTGATCAGAGCAAATTGTCTGTGTGGAAGCTACAACATACATTTTATGAGCTCATGACCTGGAGCAAAAACTAAAAAAAAATCTAATAAAGCTCCAGGAACTCTTGACAACCAGGATTAAAAGTCAGAAACTCTCTAGTGTAAAGCTGTTTCACGGGCTTATGTTACAGAATGAAATCAGGTGGTGGACAGGGTTAATTGCTACTAAAAACATCTACTTTATCCTTGCTGGTTAACTGCTTGTTCTACAAATATATCCTCCCTATCAAATCACCAACTAGCTAGCTCTCTAAGGAAAACTTTAGGGAATTGTTTTCTCTTTTGTATTTTCCTACTGTTGCCAACCAACATATAATCATCCATTTGTACACAATTTGATGAAATGGTAGGGAAGGTACAGAACAAATCAACAGGGACTGCAGACCTCAATGGAGTACAAAGTCCATTCATTTAAAATGAGATTGGGAAAGAAAATAGGTAAATGTAGAGTATTTTTGTGTGTGGGAAATAAGACTCAAATAAGAACAAGACAGAATCTGTTTTTAAAACGTGTGATACTTTTCAACCCATGAAAATGAATATCACTAGTGGAACTAACCCTCTCCCCATCACCCTTCTTAAAATATTACAATCTTAATTGTTTTACTTATGCCACAAAGTTATTCATTCACACTCTGAAGTAAATCCTATTATCTTCAATATAGTTCTATCCCAGGTAAATAATATGAAGATTACAGTTAGAGAGAATTGGTATAATAGTCTATGACCAGAATGTTAAAACTTGAAATGATTCTTCCTGAAACGTCCCAGGACACCTTAATGCCATAATGCAATTAGATAAAGGGGAAAGATAGAAATGAAAACATTGTATTTATGGTTACATTTACCTCATGGTTACAGTTACAGTTACAGTGAGGATTGATAGAAAAATGGAAGAAGCCCTTGTTATCTGACTCTTTCCTGTCTTCCCAAAGGGATAGTAAATGATATTCATTAAAAGAGTGAAGTGATTTTCCAAAACAATTTTCAAGTATTGCTTGAAAGCTTAGGGCTTAGGGCTTATCTAAGCATGTGTGTGTGTGTCTGTGTAGAAAGATAACGAAATAGTGATAGATAGATATAGATAGATAGATAGATAGATAGATAGATAGATAGATAGATAGATAGATAGATAGATAGATAGATAGATAGAGAGGCAGGCAGGCAGGCAGGCAGGCAGGCAGACCCATACATATGTATGTACACACACACACACACACACACACACACACACACACACACACCTGAATTCATACACTGACAATTTTCTCATGATAAAGGATATAAACTGTCTATATGTTGAAATCCTGCATGGTCCATTTCCCATATGAAATCAATGTAATTCCCCAAAATTAGATAGGGTCTTTCTACCAGTGCCACATAAACAAATGTGAATGGATGATGGAGAGATGGAAAAGAGAAGGTGATACTGCTGCATGACTGGAAATCTGCTTACACAATGGCTGGTTTTATTTTATTCATTGTTTATTTGTTAGTGTTATACCCCACACCTCATTCTATCAATGTTTCTAATATATCTGCTCCATTTTCCCCCTGTAATGATAATCCATGAGTGTCCCAAAGGTGCTTTTTTCTTCTGGCAACTGGACTTTCTTGATTTTTCTGTGAAGATGTTTCACTTCTCATCTTAGAAGCTTTTTCAGCTCTCACTGCATGGTGAGGAATGAAAGGATTCTTGATTGTTATTTTCTGTCAAATGTAGAATGGCCTAATGAGTGCCTTAGAACAAACATTTTTCCTACTATATGGAGAAGTATTTAGAATATTGGATTGCATATTTTTTCTTATCATTTGGTTAATTGATTTAATGTTACTCTTTTCATTGTGTAATGTTACATGAAAAGTATGTGTATGCGCTAAGGATGACTCTGTCTTAAAATTGAACTAATACAAATTCAGAAGAGTAACGTTAATTTTCTTAACACTGATCAGAGAAGCTAAGTTCAGAGAGCAGTTAATATCTTTGATCTGTATGCATCGCAGATCAGATAAAAACTCTTAATGAATTGAGCTGTGTGCCTAAAGGTAACTTTGTTACCTTAAGGAAAATGAAAAATCAATGCAATGGCAAACATCTGTTTTTGTAGTGAAAACACAATGAAGCTTGAAAGCACAACTTTAAAATGACAAATCTTTAAGGCAAAGGTAAAGTTTATTGAACTGGCCACTGCACTGCCACACCAGACTTGAAATGGATTGCAGTTCAAAAACTGAAAATGCTTGCTCTCTCTCTCTCTCTCTCTCTCTCTCTCTCTCTCTCTCTCTCTCTCATCTAACATGTGTTTTCAATCTTCATTCACAGAAAGAATTTTAAATTTGCAATGGATAAAATTCAGATTTAATCTCTTAAAGCCTTTCCAGATTATCAGGTTGTTCCATAATAAACTATGATTTTTACTCGTCTTTTCTGAAAGGAAAACTCATATCTCAAGGAGCCATTTTATGGAGGAACACTATGATTTCCAAGTCAGAGGATTGTCCATTTTTGCAACTGGAAATAAAATCCCCATCCATAGTGAATATATCAATGTTAGCATCTTGGGGAATTATGGCCTTGTGTTTCTCTTTCCCTCTCTCTTTGTTTGTATCTCTTTGTTTATGGGTGAGTAGTTAGGGTGGCAAATTACACAACAGCCCCATGGCTTTTTCCTTGCACTAATTAATTTTAACAAAATACTGAAATTCTTCTATTGAATCACCAATTGTGCATGAATACTTTCGTTGAGCAACGTATCTCCCATAAGCACATATTTCAGCATTATGATGTTTCCTGAAATTGATTAATTTTCCAATTATCCCATGTACATAAAGGACACAAGCAGAGGCATATATATGCAATACTGGGCCCCCTCTCTCTCATTCCAAAATTGAAATGGAACCTTTTCACTAGAAGAGTTTCCTCATATTTTCTGTTACTTCATTGACATAAGTGTATGCAAACATGATTTGGCAAAAGATAAGCAGAAGGACAGAGGCAACACATAGAATTCACTTTTAAAAAATAAATAAATGGCCTTATAGAATAAATTCTGCTTCCAAATTTAATAGTTGTACACATACCACCACTGGATCATTTTATCAAGGCTCAATTGTCAACTATTCAGTCGCTTTCAATCAAACATATGCTATCTCTTGCACCAGGAAAAATCCTTCTCTGAGGCAACACTGATTCCAGTAAGAGGCCCAGTGTGCCAAAGGAGATAAATACAAAGCAGCATAGTGATCAAGATGGACCAGGAGGGGAGCAATTGTGTACTGAACATTTTAATTCCCATTTGGTACATCAGGAAAGTATTTTGAATCTGAGATCTCATCTCTTCTACCTCCCTTGGAAGATACGGTGAATAATCTACGTGCTGCTGCAGAAGATGGTTCTTGTGACTGCTTCACACACACAAAAAAAGATGATTCTTGGAACACCTTCAGAAAACTCCAGCTACGGAAGAAGAAAGAAACTTTGATTTGATATTGATTCAACTGAAATTCCAGGAAAGCAGACCTATAGAACATGCAGCCATCCTGCTTCTAAAAGTGAAAGGAGTTGCTCAGGGGTGGGATTCTACCAGTTTCAACCTATTCGCTAGAACCGGTTGTTAACATTCTAAGCAGTTCGGAGAACCGGTTGTTAGAAGAAATTACTGGCCTAATCCTGTAAGGAAGGCAGGAAGGAAACATTCTGGTGTTGCTTACAGAAACTGCCTCTCCGTTAACCCTTATTACATTCTTGGCAGGACTAGACTTCCTGTCTCAGGAACGTCTCTGGAGTTTTTTCCCCCTCTTTTGCTGGTACTTTGCTTGTGTGGAGTGAGCATTCAAAGTTACAATGGCACTGAAAAAAGTGATTTATGACTGTTTTTCACACTAACGACTGTCACGAGAGGCCAGGCGAGGTGATGCATGCCTCAATGTGAGTGATATTGAGTTGGCCACACCCAGCCAGTCACATGACCACCAAGCCACACCCACCAACTAAGCCACGGCCGCAGAACCGGTTGTTAAAAATTTGAATCCCAACCCTGGAGTTGCTGTCTTTTGGCAGCTCTAACAGCAGCCAGGGCTTTCTGCACATATCTAGAAACCTCAATCAACTATTAGAGTTGCCAGATGAAGTGCCCTGAAGTATCTTAACAAGGCAAATCTGTTGCTGCCTCATCCCAACTAGAATTGTCTTATTTCCAGTGTGCAAAGCTGTCGTGGAGGCTAAGCTGAACTGTCCCAAACAGATTTCATAAATCCAAATACTAATATCTGTTGAGGTGATAAATCATACAGTGGAGCGATTCAGCTCTGAAGGCCAAAAGATGGAGCTGGCTTTAAGCTGCAATTCCTTAGACCCCAAATATTCCTCCACAGCCCTAGTGATAAATCTGAGGTCATGCTTTATCTTTTAAAAAGTAGAGAATAGAATGGATTGCAAGTGAGGATAGTAATAGATCAAACAGACCTTTGTAATAGTAGCAAAGGAGGACTGAATCCAAACATCCTTATCTGCAAAGCAAAACAAAAAAAAGGAATAATTACTTTTGATTTTTGAATTCCACCAATGCCCACAGCTTAATTCTCTTCAAAATTGGTTTCCGTACATGAAGCGTGTTCTCTCAGTCATAAACCAGAATCTTTCTTTCCTAAGGAAAGTATATAACTGAGGGCTTGGCCCATGGCCAGTAGGGGGCACTCACCATTTCTGGCATGCAGGGATCGATGATCACACATTCTTCCTCCTCCCATCCCATTGCCTGGCTTCCCACTTCTGTTCAAAACTGCTTGTTTCTGCCTAAAGACCTTCAGATGGGATGGTTTTCAGTACTAATTTCCATTCTAGTCAAAGCCCCAGTTCTGATTGGCTCTAAGGCCTGGACCACCCCTTCTCCATCAACTGATGGTCACTGCCCTATGAAGACCATGTATCCTGGGCTATGAGGCTGTTGTGTACTCTGCTCTTTACCAACTGCACCTTCTAATAATCTTACCTTTGATCCAAGGACGGCCTGGAGAGTCAATAAGTAGAACCCAGGCTCCACTCTGTTCCTAATCTCTCACTGGACTCCTTTATCAAGTTCTGATCAGGCTGAATGAGACCTGCTCCCATTGTTATCTCAGCCTTTGTCCCCCTATTGCAAAGTTCCGTTTCCTCATTAAAAAATAAACTTTAAATTGCAACATGGGTACACTATCGCTTTGCATCTGTGAAACTGACCTCTTATTTCTTCCTTGCTCCCAATGATCATAGGGAGGAAAGAACAACCAATTTGGTATTGCTGGGATTATTGTGGCAAAATAATGCCATAAAGGAGAAAAATGAAGGATCTGCAATCAATAGTATAAAAAAAGATAATATGGGAATAGAGGCGAGAAGGTATCCATGTGTTCAAATATTTGAAAAAACAAAGGAAAGATATAGAGATTAATCAGAAGAAAACACATCCACAAAAGGAAAAGCAGGCTCTGATAGACTGGACTACACAGTTCTCAGCTTCTCTTCACTACGGGATGGGCATAATGTTTTTTTTGCTTTAATTTTTCACACCATTACAACCTTATAGGGTAAGTTGGGGTAAAAGATGGAGACCACAGTATTCATAGCTGAGAGTAGGTTTGAACATGCAGTCCATCATTCTAGATCACTGTTTCTCAACCATAGCAATTTAAAGATCTGTGGATTTCAACTCCCAGAATTCCCAATGGCTAGCTGTGCAATTCTGGAGATTGAAGTCCACAGGTTCTAAAGTTACTAAGGTTGGACAACCCTGGACTAAACATCTTGACCAGAGATTATAACACAGGGGTGTCAAACTCAAGGCCCGATCTGGTCCACCCTGGAAACAGCAAAAGAACTCCATTTTCTTTGGCAGAGGGCTGCAGGAGGCTGTTGCAGCTGAAAACGGAGCTTGCGAGCCCATTTTCTCTGCTCAAGCCTCCATAGGCGCCCCAACACAAGTGACATTGAGTTGGCCACACCCATCCTAGCCATACCCCATGCCCCCCTCCCCTGAGGTCAAACACAATCCTGATGCAGCCCTCAATGAAATTGAGCTTGACACCCCTGCGATAACAGGAGGAGAAAAGGGGGAACAATGACAAAATTTCACCTCCTGTATGGGTATTGTGATAGTGTGAGAAACAAAGAAAAAAAGGAGAGCATGTATCATGGGAATGTAATGGTGTTTTGTCATTTTGCTAAAAGCACCAGGTCCTGCAGATACCTCTGACTTTAACCACTGCTCCATAGTTGTATGAACAAATTTATACAGTAGGAAAATACAAGGATATGAGAACAATTATTAAAAAGTCAAATTGATGGGGAAATGGGAAAAAATCAGCTAAAAATAGAAATAATGGAAAATAGAAAGAAATAAAAGTTTATATTCATCCTCCCCTAATTTGGTAACTGTCTTCATACCCTTTATTTGCTTATTTCCTGAGTCTGAAACTCGGTCTGAAGCAATTTTTGATTAATTTAATTGATTAAACTGGAGCTAATTCAGATGTGAATGTTCTCTGAAGCAACAAATATTGCAACAAAGCTTTTATACAACAATCTGTACCCACTAGGGAAATCATGAAGGAAAAGTTAATAAAATGTATATTTATTCAGATATTATGAAAAGCAGGAGTAATTGCAATAATATGATGCCCCTAAGTAGCATTGGAGTGTTTCTATTTGCAATTTTGATCTGTCAGGGGATATTGCTATTATAAGTCATGTTTCATTAATGGCATTTTAGACCTTGCAAAATCTACATGAAAGAGCTAAGCAATACAGTTGCTAACAGATATAAAAGGTAAAATTAATGGATTAGAAGGGGAAAAAAACATTAGAGTCTATTTAGTACTCCATATAGAAACTGTCCTTTATTCCAAACACTTCAGATTTAAGCCATGAAGAGATTTCAATAACAAATTCACCCAGTGCTTTACATATTCTACTCACTGGCCTTTATTCTATATTCTTACTAAAGGTGGTTTTGCAGATTCTTAAAAATAACATTTTAGACACTCAGTTTCTTATAGCCACTGTGATATGGAAACTAATGTGATATGGCTGGAAACTAATCAAGGACAGATGCAACCCGGAATTAAGGAGAAACTTCCTAACAGTGAGAACAATTAACCATTGGAACAGCTTGCCTTCAGAAGTTGTGGGTGAAGAGACTGGACAGCCACTTGCCTCAAATTGTGGGTCTTCTGCTTGGGCTGGGGTAGGGCAAGAAGACTTCCAAGACCCTCTCCAGCTCTATTCTGATCTATGATATAACTTTTTACAACCAGAGTAATTGAAGATGAATCGGTTTTTCAGCTCTAAAACCTAACTTAAGATTTATTCCCCAAGCAAGTGTGTCATTAGTACTGGTGATATTTTTCTACAGACGATCAAATGGGAAAAACTGACATTTCAAGAGTTAACCACACCAAAGTGGCAAACAGGTACTGCCTCAATTTATTCTGATCTTTGATGCAAAAGGGTTTGAGACAGAGGTGGTATTCAGCAGGTTCTGATCAGTTCTGGAGAACTGGTAGCAGAAATTTTGAATAGTTCAGGGAACCGGCAAATACCACCTCTGACTGGAGATTTTACAGTATCCTTCCCCTGCCAGGCCCACCAAGCCACACCCACAGAACCGGTAGTTAAAACGTTTGAATCCCACTACTGGTTTGAGAGAGACCTTAGTGTTTCTGTGAATCTATTTTCATTCAGCTAGAAGGACATAAAACCAAATATGGAAAAATGGATGAAAAATACAACCATGGAGCCCATAATATGGGAGCAAATGAATAAATAAATATCTGTTTTTTCCTAGTTCTGTAAAGAATGTCATTCAAATTGAGTTCTTGCTATATAGAGAATCATGTAACTGGCTCCCCCCCCCACCTTTTCATCCATAATAACCAAATGAAATCATCTTCTTGTTTATTTGCAGAATAGTGATTCAATCTTAGCAGTTTAACAATCTTTTTTGAGGATCTATTCTCTTTCATATATTCTTTTTTATATTGTAGAAACGAGCAACATAATTGGTGCTTGGTTCTCTTGTCTGTTCATCAGACTCTGAATTTCTGAGATGAAATTTTGTTTCTTTCATTCCTGTTTTCAAAGAAATATTAAAGTTTTTTCTAGTTTAGAGAATTGCTTTGCTTATTAGGATAGCAGTATGCATGAATATTGGATTCTTAAATGTCCACATAAGACTGGATAACCAAACCATCAATGGTTTCATGGGTGTCTGAATTCCATTTCTGTGCCTATTAAGGGATCCATACATTACTTTACTTTACTTTATTGTCATTGTACCTCATACAATGAAATCAAACACCATCTTCAGTGCACCTCATGACCATAAACATTAACCATTAGTTCTGGAAACTAATATATTGTCAGGAGTGATGGGATTCAAATTTTTTTTACTACTGGTTCTGTGGGTGTGGCTTGGTGGGCGTGGCATGACATGGCTTGGTGGGAGTGGCAGGGGAAGGATACTGCAAAATCCCCATTCCCTCCTCATCCCACTAACCTGCTTTCCAGCTCCATTCTCCTATACAGGGCAACAAAAAACCCAGCCGATCAGCTGGGACTTGGAAGGCAGAGAATAAATGGGGGTGGGGCCAGTCAGAGGTGGTATTTGTCAGTTCTCTGAACTACTCAAAATTTCCGCCACCAATTCTCCAGAACTGGTCAGAACCTGCTGAATACCACCTCTGGTTGTCAGGCCCCAAACCCAAGAAACACACATGGCGATTCTTCATTGTTTCACATCTACAGAAAAAAAAAATCTAGCCAGTCTGAGAATTCTGCAGTTACAATATGCTCCGTGAACTGTTAGGAAGAGGCTGTCTTTACCTTCTTTCTCTCACACGTAATATCCAGACTGAGTTGCCTCTTATTCTCTAGAATAGGCCCCCTTCCTCCCTGGAATCCAATTTATTACATTCAATCACATATTTTTCCTGCTTTTTTATTTCTTGCATTCATAAAACAATTTGTATATTGTCCTGATCTAAAACCTGTGGCTGGCTCACAATAGATACACCATTCTTCAAAAGCATCTATTAAAACTTAACAATGTCACAATGACATCCATTGATATCTTTTCAATGTTCAGCTTTCACAGCTGAATATTACCACGGGAAACACCATTGTTTTAGATATTCTGGCATAGCTGTCATAGAAATGTTCTTATTCTTTTTGACCTGACTTAATTTGTCATTCCCTTCCTCCCTAGGATTAATCTCTTTGTTATTTCTCCAGCACATTGTGCATTTTACATTATTGTTAAGATTACTTAATCCTGATCCAAAGGAAAGAAACCATTTGCTTCACTTCTTCATCATCAACCATGAAATTCCAAAGCATGGTAGTTAACATTACCTTTGTCTTCTTAATGTTTAACATTACCCCATATATTTTTTTCATTTTCCTTTTATTAATTTTAATAATTAGTTCTTCTAATCTCTTTACTTTTAGCTAGCTAAACGGAAATTCTGCTGCTGCCTGGTGCTTTGCTATTTGACAGCTGGTTTTTAATCTGTCACCACACTTCCTAGTAGAATTAATTCCTGAATTTTTTTCTCTCTCTGAAAATATTTCTAGAAACCATTTATAAAAGGTTTCACTATAATATGTCCATCATCTTCTTTTAATTTAATTTTACTAGATCTCTTATATTAGCACTCTTGGGCAGTTTTGCCTTAATATTAAATTTCCTGATCATCCCAAAATAATTTTTAATCCTTTTCTCTAATGATAGCCTTGATTAAGATATTTTCTTCTTCCGATGGGGAAAAAAAATACTGAAACACTCACAATGGAGGAAAGGAAATGGCAAAAGAGGCAAAAATGACAAAACAATATTTACTTTTCTAAAAGATTAGAAACACTTTGTGAATGTTTTATTGAAAATGGGAAAAAAATAATGAAATGATGATTTCTGAATTGGGTTATTGAAAAAGGAATGAATAAGAGCCTGAAGGAATTCTTGTAATATTTAAGAGAGAGCAGGGACTGTAATACGTTTGTAACAAGCTGCAATGATATCAAAATCAAGTCATGGGCATTATGACATCATCATGCAATTGTCTACTTGCAACATGACTTCTGGCACAAACTGTTTCATTTGCATGATGATGTCAGGATGATGTCATGAGTTCATCACTTCCCCCTCTTGCCACCTCAAGGTTGTCCAATGCTTTCCCCTTGTGTCATGGTCAACATGATTAGTTGCTGTGAAGGGTCATAGGATCTTTTCTCTTTTACAATCTGAGAAATATTTTTCCTACTTTGGTTTTGAAAGCATTTCTTCTCTCTTCTCAAAGCTCCTCAGCTTCTCTTTCTTATATTCGGATTGTATTTCCTGTAAATCTTGCTAGGCAGAATCACTTTCTTTAATTTTCTAAGTTTAATTCACACATTTGACCACGATAACTTCTGCTGCTTCCATAATCTATCTTAAATTGTAGTTCTCTATCTTCTGCTTCCAATTTTATCATTAGTTTGCCCAAATAGCAATCTCTGGATGTCTGAGACTTTGCTTTGAGATAGCTTATTGCAGGTGTTATCAATGAACAAAATCCTTTTAGCTGATATCCTGCATTTTTGGATTTACCCATCCCAATTTTTCTTGTAATTTCAGGTTCACCCAGTTTCAACGTTTTTGCATTTCAAAAATCCATTAATAATATCTCCTATTTTTTAAAGAAATAGCTGTATATTTAGTACCACTTAACCTGAGCACTGCTTCAGTACCAAGATTAGCTGATATAACAATTGCATTTTTGGATATATCTTTCTCTTGTTTTTACCTAGCTATTCTCTAATTTTTCATATTTAAAAGATGAGAAATCAGTGAAGTCCTCTATATACAAATTAGAAAAATAATACCATTCACTGAAGTTTTATCTTCTTGTACCAGGAGAGACACCAACTCTCAATATGCATATATCTCTAATACATGATGCACAATTAATGTCATTGTGTCATGTTGCAGACACTTAGACCCCCGGTCCTCTGAGTTCCCTGTCACTTACATCAATTCCCATTATTGGACCTCTTTACTCTCAGCCTGCCCTCAATCTTTCTGAATAAACAACATGAAGAGCAGGCGAAAGACAGAAGGAGCAGATTATATTTTAAAGAGTCTGGGTTGTGAGCATCCCATCAGATTTCTTCATAGACCGGAATCTCATTTTCCATGCACCAGAAATTCTTTCAATTATTGCCTTTGGGGATGATGTAGTTGCATGGTAATTATGCTCTTCTGGAGTTTCAGACTGCAAGGCAAAGAATTTAAAAACTTCAGCATTTTCCTTTCCAAGGGATTTAGGCTGTCAGAGCAGAGGACAAATGATTTTTAGTTCTACAAAAGCATCATGAGAGGATCATGCACTCATATATGCAAAGCACAGTATATTGTATCCAGTAGAGGTTTGGAGCTTCTCAAAGTCATATATATATATACATGTAAGTACATGTATATATACATGTAAGTCATATATATATACATGTAAGTACCCGCGAAAACTTAAGAAAACATTATATATATATATATATATATATATATATATATATATATATATATATATATATATATATATATATATATATATATATATATGGATCTTGGTTATTCGGTTTTCTCCCGCGTAAGATTCAAAGTATCTAGGCAACGCTTCGGGCGAGGTCCCACTCGCCATCTTCAGGCTGGTGCTTTCGGCTTAGTGCCAGTGCAAGCAGTGTGTGACTGGAGCTGCCATCTCTCATATATACAAGTGGTGGGGATGGTGTGCTGGGCTGGTTGGCTGTGCTGCAGCCTCTTGATTGGTTGATGGAGTTGATGTTGGTATAATGGGCTGTGTAATGGCCTTTTGTTGTAGAGATATCCTGGATCTTGTGCTGTCATCTCCTGGGTCGTTAGCCTCTTGTGTTTTAACGGCTTGGGTAATGGGTTGTGTGATGGGCTTGTGAGTTCTTTTGTTGTGGTATCCTGGGTCTTGCGTTGTAATCTCCTGGGTCGCTTTGTGTTTTGATCTCTTTTCGATTAGCCTCCTGTGTAGTAACAGCTTGGGTAATGGGTTGTGTGATGACCTTGTGAGATTTATTGCTGTGGTATCCTTGGTCTTGTGCTGTGATATCCTGGGTCATTTGCTGTGTTGTGACTTCTTGAGTTCTTGAGGTGTAATTTCTTGAGTTTTCTGATGTGATGTCCTGAGCGGGTGGCTGTGATGTAGCATTTTGGGTTTTTAATATGGCTTTGAGTTTGGGGTCTGGGTCTGTGTTCGCTTGGCTTCGAGTTCGTGGTCGTGCCACATCTTCATGGTGGGGGCAGTTCGCTTCATGTATGGTTCAGAGGAGTTTGAAGTGGGTAGTGATGCAGCTGCAGTGCGGCTTCTGGTCTGTGGTCGTGTCTCATCTTCTGTGTGGGTGTGAGTCTGATTTTTACGTGAAGTGTGGTGGTGGTATCTTGTGTGGCCTCATGGGTGTGGGTCTGGTATCATTTATCATGTTGGGTACTCGCCTGTTCATGAGGGCGGGTTTCCAAATGGCTGGTAAGCGGGAGGTGTCATCTCTTTTATTCATGCTGTGTGGGCGTTTTTCATCTCTATGGCTTCTCTGATTATTCTGCTGCTGTGGTGTTCAGTTTTGGCGATAGTTCTGGTATTTTTAAAGTCAATCTCATGTCCTGTGGCTTTGAGGTGTTGGACCAGGGAAGAGGTTGGTTCTTCTTTTTGATTGAGTTCTTATGTTCTTCAACGCTGCACTTATTCTTCTGTTAGTTTGTCCAATGTATGTGGTGAGGCAGGCAGTGCAGGGATTTCATATACTCCTTGGTTTTCTAACTCGATTTTGTCTTTAGGGTTTCTTAGGATGGTGGATATTTTTCTGTTTGTGCAGAATGCTGTTTTAATGTTGTGTTTTTGGAGGATCTTGCTGATTTTGTCTGTAGTGCCTTTTATATATGGGAGGAGGGCTTTGCCGTTCTCTTGTTCTCTGTCTTGGATTTTGGTTGGGGTTTCTTTTTGGATTAGGTGGGTGATCTTCTTTCTTTGAAATCCATTGGATTCATGAAGTCACAACACAGCAAATGACCCAGGATATCACAGCACAAGACCAAGGATACCACAGCAATAAATCTCACAAGGTCATCACACAACCCATTACCCAAGCTGTTACTACACAGGAGGCTAATCGAAAAGAGATCAAAACACAAACGACCCAGGAGATTACAACGCAAGACCCAGGATACCACAACAAAAGAACTCACAAGCCCATCACACAACCCATTACCCAAGCCGTTAAAACACAAGAGGCTAACGACCCAGGAGATGACAGCACAAGATCCAGGATATCTCTACAACAAAAGGCCATTACACAGCCCATTATACCAACATCAACTCCATCAACCAATCAAGAGGCTGCAGCACAGCCAACCAGCCCAGCACACCATCCCCCACCACTTGTATATATAGAGAGATGGCAGCTCCAGTCACACACTGCTTGCACTGGCACTAAGCCGAAAGCACCAGCCTGAAGATGGCGAGTGGGACCTCGCCAAACGTTGCCTAGATACTTTGAATCTTACGCGGGGAGAAAACCCGAATAACCAAAGATCCACATACAAATACCATGAGAACCTCAGAAAACATATATATATATATATATATATATATATATATATATATATATATATATATATATATATATATATATATATATATATATATCATAACCAGGGGTGGGCTGCTGAGGGTTCGCAGGGGTTCAGGAGAACCCTAACTACGATTCTGTTTTGGATGCAGGTAAGTGTAGGGTGTGCATGGAGGCTCGGGGGCGGGGGCAGAAAATGGGTCTCCTGGAAATTCAGGAAAGAGCCAAAAGAAAAGAGTCTCCAGAGCCGGGAAAACCATTTTCGCCTCCTAGAGGCTCAAGGAAAGCTTTCGAAGCCCAGGGCAGGCTTGGTGCAGGAGGCTGACTAGTCCATGCCCACCATGGCCATGCCAACCCAGCAACTTGGCAGAGAACCCCTTTGTTAAAATTTTTGAACCCCTGATATTCATAACCCTGAGAATATCTACAGAATTATTGAACCAAGTTTGAAGATAATTGCAATTTGGGACGTCCTCTGATTTCGGTGCAAAAAAAAAAAAAGAACATATAAAAAGAGGCAATAACTATAATATTGTTATCACTTCAGTAGATACAATTTTTGTTAATGTTAAATGTGTTAGTGTTAATTTGTCTAGGAAATATTAAAGAACACATAGGTCATAGGTAAGTCTCAATTTGTGGCTGTACTGTTTGTGGACTATGGATATGGAAGTTTGACAGATGGAGGGATCAAATGGGAAAACTCTAGCAAAATATTTGCTGGTTTTTATTGAACCTCTGGACTTAGACTAAATTTGTTATTTATTCTAGCTGGTTGTCTTGAATTGCTTTATGCAAATATTTTCTGAGATTTCAATTTTCAATTTTACAAGGCAGGAAGGCATAAATTTGTGAGACATTTTTGATGAATTATGAGAATGGCAAAATCCTCATGAATGTGGCATATTCAGCTCACATATCAAAATTACAATTGTGACAGGGTCCACAACAAAAGTGCTCTCTATTCCCCAGAAAATGGTTTACGGTCCCATTTAGATGGACAATTCATGGCAAACCCATCAAGCAGGTAAAATTCTTTAAATATCTATTATCTCTTGAATCTTCTATCTGCTGGTCTACACAGAAAGAACTTTTAATACCACTAAATTTGCGGGTCAATTTTGCAACAACTATGCCCCTGCAGATATTTAAAGTTAAAAATTAGGGTGTGATGCTACATGGTGCTCAGCTACTTGTATGCATTTATATCTTCTAGTTTAGAAACAATTGAATCAAAGTTTCTGAAAAATTTACTAGAAGTTCCTTATCCAACTTTCAATTCTCTAACATGACTAGAATTGGGCTACATTTCCCTTGGGACCCAATTAAATTTTTGTCAGCTTAGTTTCTGGCTGAAGCAACTGTACCAAGTTCCTCTCACCTTTCTGGATAGGTTCCTTTCCAATTTAAGAAGTCAAATTAATGACAATTTGGCAACCTATGGTTTTACCTTGTCAGCACTATCTGTTTTGGGATTTGAAAAAGCCCTAGCTCACAGGTGTTAAACTCAATTGCGTCACATGATGGATCATGATGTAATGTGATATTTTTTTGCCTTTGCGAGCTGGGTGGGCATGGCCTGCATATGATGCATCAGGCCCGTGAGCAGTGGTGGTATTCAATTTTTTTTTACTATTGGTTCTGTGGGTGTGGCTTGGTGGGCATGATATGGCTTGGTGGGCATGGCAGGAAAGGTTACTGCAAATCTCCATTCCTTCCCCACTCCAGGGAAGGATACTGTAACATCTCCATTCCTTCCCCACTCCAGGGAAGGATAGTATAAAGTCTCCATTCCCTCCCTACCCCACTAGCCTACTTTCCAGCTCCGTTCTCCTGTGCAGGGGAACAATCAGCTGGGGCTCGGGAGGCAGAGAATAGATGGGGGTGGGGCCAGTCAGAGGTGGTATTTGCCAATTCTCCAAACTACTCAAAATTTCCACTACTGTTCTCAGAATCTGTCAGAACTGGCTGAATACCATTTCTGCCCATGGGCTGCCAGTTTGACAGACTTGTGGTTCTAGCGGAAGCTGAGGATTTGGGATCTAAATATCCAAAATGACAAAGCCGCAGTCTCCCATCTCCTCTACAAAACAATTGGTTTCCTCCTTGGCATGTCCCTAAATATTTCTATAACATCTGTTATGCTCCAGATAGGAAACTATATATTTCAGTGCAAATTGATACCGCCTATCAGGGAAACAACCAATTCCTACAAAGACATCCTATATGAAAGTCCAGCTCGCTTTGGCTCATACTGAGAGTGGGAATCTGTCTCACATTTTGCTATTAAAATGTTCATTTTATACCCAATAGCAATCACATTTCATTTCTCCCAGTTGTCAATAATTCTAATTGCTACTGGGACCAGGAAGCTGCTACCCTTCTCCTGAGTGAACACTCTTTGGAAACCTCAAAAAAACTGGCAAAATTCTTATCCATATCTGTAGCTGTTTAGAAACCACCTGGGTCCTTCTCAGTGCTATTCTGTTAACCACTAAATGTTTTAGATTTTTTTTTTTTTTGCAATTTTCAACATTTTCTTTTGTAAATATTCTACTGTATGTTGGTTTATTGTATTTGGTCTTGGACCATAAATAAATTTTGCTCTAATCTGTGACACAGTCTTAGAAATAGGTCGTTTTTTGTTTGATTCCTCATTAAAAGGCACATAAAATGCTATGTAAATTTCAACTGTCCCAAAGGGGATGTATATATTTCCTTAACTTAAAGTTATCTGAATTACAAACTCATGTTCTTCTCAAGAAACATTAATAGGGATGAACAAATGCATTATTTGATTACTGGAAGATGTCTGGGTTCTGCAGATTCTTACTGCCAACTTTAAGTTTCCAAAATAGACATTAATGTCATTAAGTTGGCAGTAAGCATCTGCAGGAACCCAGACATCTTCTGGTAGTCAAAATAATGCATTTGTTCATCCCTATTAAATTCGAATAAACATAATTATACAAATTTCCATTATCCCACAACTACAGCACCCAGTTTCAACGTTTTTGCATTTCAAAATCCATTAATAATATCTCCTATTTTTTAAAGAAATAGCTGTATATTTAGTACCACTTAACCTGAGCACTGCTTCAGTACCAAGATTAGCTGATATAACAATTGCATTTTTGGATATATCTTTCTCTTGTTTTTACCTAGCTATTCTCTAATTTTTCATATTTAAAAGATGAGAAATCAGTGAAGTCCTCTATATACAAATTAGAAAAATAATACCATTCACTGAAGTTTTATCTTCTTGTACCAGGAGAGACACCAACTCTCAATATGCATATATCTCTAATACATGATGCACAATTAATGTCATTGTGTCATGTTGCAGACACTTAGACCCCCGGTCCTCCGAGTTCCCTGTCACTTACATCAATTCCCATTATTGGACCTCTTTACTCTCAGCCTGCCCTCAATCTTTCTGAATAAACAACATGAAGAGCAGGCGAAAGACAGAAGGAGCAGATTATATTTTAAAGAGTCTGGGTTGTGAGCATCCCATCAGATTTCTTCATAGACCGGAATCTCATTTTCCATGCACCAGAAATTCTTTCAATTATTGCCTTTGGGGATGATGTAGTTGCATGGTAATTATGCTCTTCTGGAGTTTCAGACTGCAAGGCAAAGAATTTAAAAACTTCAGCATTTTCCTTTCCAAGGGATTTAGGCTGTCAGAGCAGAGGACAAATGATTTTTAGTTCTACAAAAGCATCATGAGAGGATCATGCACTCATATATGCAAAGCACAGTATATTGTATCCAGTAGAGGTTTGGAGCTTCTCAAAGTCATATATATATATACATGTAAGTACATGTATATATACATGTAAGTCATATATATATACATGTAAGTACCCGCGAAAACTTAAGAAAACATTATATATATATATATATAGAACCCTAACTACAATTCTGTGCAGTTCGGAGAAATCCCACTCCTGGCTGGCCCTGCCCACACTGTTTTGGATGCAGGTAAGTGTAGGGTGTGCATGGAGGCCCCTGGGGGCGGGGGCAGAAAATGGGTCTCCTGGAAATTCAGGAAAGAGCCAAAAAAAAGAGTCTCCAGAGCCGGGGAAAACCATTTTCTCCCTCCTAGAGGCTCAAGGAAAGCCTTCGAAGCCCAGGGCAGGCAAAAATGCCCTCCCACCATGGTGCAGGAGGCTGACTAGGCCATGCCCACCATGGCCATGCCAACCCAGCAACTTGGCAGAGAACCCCTTTGTTAAAATTTTTGAAGCCCACCCCTGATATTCATAACCCTGAGAATATCTACAGAATGATTGAACCAAGTTTGAAGATAATTGCAATTTGGGACGTCCTCTGATTTTGGTGCAAAAAAAAAAAAAAGAACATATAAAAAGAGGCAATAACTATAATATTGTTATCACTTCAGTAGATACAGTTGTGTTAATGTTAAATGTGTTAGTGTTAATTTGTCTAGGAAATATTAAAGAACACATAGGTCGTAGGTAACTCTCAATTTGTGGCTGTACTGTTTGTGGACTATGGATATGGAAGTTTGACAGATGGAGGGATCAAATGGGAAAACTCTAGCAAAATATTTGCTGGTTTTTATTGAACCTCTGGACTTAGACAAAATTTGTTATTTATTCTAGCTGGTTGTCTTGAATTGCTTTATGCAAATATTTTCTGAGATTTCAATTTTCAATTTTACAAGGCAGGAAGGGATAAATTTGTGAGACATTTTTGATGAATTATGAGAATGGCAAAATCCTCATGAATGTGGCATATTCAGCTCACATATCAGAATTACAATTGTGACAGGGTCCACAACAAAAGTGCTCTCTATTCCCCAGAAAATGGTTTACGGTCCCATTTAGATGGACAATTCATGGCAAACCCATCAAGCAGGTAAAATTCTTTAAATATCTATTATCTCTTGAATCTTCTATCTGCTGGTCTACACAGAAAGAACTTTTAATAAAAGCCCCCAAACCACTAAATTTGCGGGTCAATTTTGCAACAACTATGCCCCTGCAGATATTTAAAGTTAAAAATTAGGGTGTGATGCTACATGGTGCTCAGCTACTTGTATGCATTTATATCTTCTAGTTTAGAAACAATTGAATCAAAGTTTCTGAAAAATTTACTAGAAGTTCCTTATCCAACTTTCAATTCTCTAACATGACTAGAATTGGGCTACATTTCCCTTGGGACCCAATTAAATTTTTGTCAGCTTAGTTTCTGGCTGAAGCAACTGTACCAAGTTCCTCTCACCTTTCTGGATAGGTTCCTTTCCAATTTAAGAAGTCAAATTAATGACAACTTGGCAACCTATGGTTTTACCTTGTCAGCACTATCTGTTTTGGGATTTGAAAAAAGCCCTAGCTCACAGGTGTCAAACTCAATTGCGTCACATGATGGATCATGATGTAATGTGAATTTTTTTTGCCTTTGCGGAGCTGGGGTGGGCATGGCCTGCATATGATGCATCAGGCCCGTGAGCAGTGGTGGTATTCAATTTTTTTTACTATTGGTTCTGTGGGTGTGGCTTGGTGGGCATGATATGGCTTGGTGGGCAGTGGCATGGCTTGGTGGGTGTGGCATGGCTTGGTGGGCATGGCAGGAAAAGGTTACTGCAAAATCTCCATTCCTTCCCCACTCCAGGGGAAGGATACTGTAACATCTCCATTCCTTTCCCACTCCAGGGGAAGGATAGTGTAAAGTCTCCATTCCCTCCCTACCCCACTAACCTACTTTCCAGCTCCATTCTCCTGTGCAGGGCAACAATCAGCTGGGGCTCGGGAGGCAGAGAATAGATGGGGGCAGGGCCAGTCAGAGGTGGTATTTGCTAATTCTCCAAACTACTCAAAATTTCCACTACCAGTTCTCAGAATCTGTCAGAACTGGCTGAATACCATTTCTGCCCATGGGCTGCCAGTTTGACAGACTTGTGGTCTAGCGGAAGCTGAGGATTTGGGATCTAAATATCCAAAATGACAAAGCCGCAGTCTCCCATCTCCTCTACAAAACAATTGGTTTCCTCCTTGGCATGTCCCTAAATATTTCTATAACATCTGTTATGCTCCAGATAGGAAACTATATATTTTAGTGCAAATTGATACCGCCTATCAGGGAAACAACCAATTCCTACAAAGACATCCTATATGAAAGTCCAGCTCACTTTGGCTCATACTGAGAGGGAGAATCTGTCTCACATTTTGCTATTAAAATGTTCATTTTATACCCAATAGCAATCACATTTCATTTCTCCCAGTTGTCAATAATTCTAATTGCTACTGGGACCAGGAAGCTGCTACCCTTCTCCTGAGTGAACACTCTTTGGAAACCTCAAAGAAACTGGCAAAATTCTTATCCATATCTGTAGCTGTTTAGAAACCACCTGGGTCCTTCTCAGTGCTATTCTGTTAACCACTAAATGTTTTAGATTTTGGTTGTTTTTTTGCAATTTTCAACATTTTCTTTTGTAAATATTCTACTGTATGTTGGTTTATTGTATTTGGTCTTGGACCATAAATAAATTTTGCTCTAATCTGTGACACAGTCTTAGAAATAGGTCGTTTTTTGTTTGATTCCTCATTAAAAGGCACATAAAATGCTATGTAAATTTCAACTGTCCCAAAGGGGATGTATATATTTCCTTAACTTAAAGTTATCTGAATTACAAACTCATGTTCTTCTCAAGAAACATTAATAGGGATGAACAAATGCATTATTTTGACTACTGGAAGATGTCTGGGTTCCTGCAGATTCTTACTGCCAACTTTAAGTTTCCAAAATAGACATTAATGTCATTAAGTTGGCAGTAAGCATCTGCAGGAACCCAGACATCTTCTGGTAGTCAAAATAATGCATTTGTTCATCCCTATTAAATTCGAATAAACATAATTATACAAATTTCCATTATCCCACAACTACAGCAAGAAGAACCCCGCAAATGCCATAAGTTCTGGTACAAAACCAATAAAGTTACTAAGGTTATTGCAGGAAATCACAAGCCATTTCTCCCCTCCCCCCAGAAGGGTGAGGCAGAAAGAGGCGGGAGGCGGGAGGGGGAAGAGGGAGAGGAAGAAGGAGGAAGAGGGAGAGGGAGAGAGAGAGAAGATAATTTGTTAGGATTTTTTAAGATCATAACTTTATACCATGTCACCATGTAGAAAAGGAATTTTCAATGAAGCAAATCAGTAATATAAGGTGGGAACTAAATTGCCTTTTTAGGAAATCAGAAAAGTTCAAAGCTGATGAATTTGAAAATAGTTTCTGCTATTCAAACCCCCCCCCTTTTTTTGGATGTGTTTGGGACATTTTGGAACTTGAGATAAAATGTCTAGGCAGATAAGAAAGGAAGGGGAAGGGGAGGAGAATGGGAAAAGGAGGAAGGGGGAAAGGGAGGGACCGAAAGAAGGGAGGGAGGGAGGGAGGGAAGAAAGGAAGGAAGGAAGAAGAAAAGAAGGATTCTTTTCAACTTCACCTTACATATACGGTAACTCGAGTGCTGCCCTGGGGCAGGGTAAGTTCCTGTCCTTCACTCCAGTTCCTGCTGGGGGACATGAAAGAAGCCCCAACTGGTCATTTCTTGGGCAACAGTGTTGTCACTGGCTAATCCTTTCAACCCAGAAGTACCTTGGTACTTTTGACGTGAGTGTGATGCGATGTGATGCAACCTTACACAAGGAAAGTCAAATCCTTCTAATGATTATGTGTTTCACCACATTGAATAATTCAGGCTACGAGTGCTAGACCAAACTGTTTAATATGTATGTGCAATTGCATTTGGCAAACACGGAACCTGGAAGCCTTAACACCCTTTCTGTGTTACCCACTTTTATCCTGATAGTTAAGTACTGACTCTTTGGGAAATGTTGCAGAGATACAAATTGACAGGTCAACAGGCCAACTACAAAAGTACACAGAAATCTGTGGATCAATTAATCACTAAAGAGTTGGCTGCCCAACTCTCAGAGACTTTGAGTAAGGCTTCTCAGGGTTGTTAAACTTGCTAAACAGACTTGCTTAATTCTTGGATGGGAAACCCTTGTGGTATTCCTTGTTCATCTACTAGAAATATAGGTTAGAATGAGAATTTTTTTAAAAAAGTCATGGAAGAAGCACTCCACTTCAGGCATCAGGCTATATTTTTTCTAATCCTACCTTAAACATGAAAGCCATCTCGATGACTTTGAGCCAGTCATTCATTCTCAGCCCAATTTACTTCACAGGGTTGTTGTTGTGGGGGAAATAGGCGGAGGAAGCTGCCACCTTGAGTTATTTATAAAAATAATAAAGGTGGGATAAAAAATTTTAAAAAAATGTATGGATGATTTCAGCTTACCTTAAGGGCATCTTTAGCTTTAAGATCTGTGGCCGGTAAAAAGGATAAGATTTATTTTACTGTTTGGTAATATGAAATAGCAGACGTTCTTCATGTCATCTGAGCCATTAAGCAGTGGCTGCCCAATGAAGAGTCTGAGATGTATGTGCTCCCCGGATTCCAACTCAGACCATGAGAACATCCTTAGTATCATTGATAGTAAGAATTGGTTACCTCAATACTTAGGTGAAATGTTCACCTTAGCGTGTTAATGGGACTGATCTGTTCCATGGGAATCTGCTGCTTTGGACTTGGAGAGTAACAGAAAGTGTGTCAAAAAGAGAGACAGAGAGAGAGGAAGGGAGGGAGGGAGGGAAGGAAGGAAGGAAGGAAGAGAGAAAGAGAAAGAAAGAGAGAGAAAGACAGAAAGACAGAAAGGAAGGAAGGAAGTAAGTAAGGAAGGAAGGAAGGAAGGAAGGAAGGAAGGAAGGAAGGAAGGAAGGAAGGAAGGAAGAGTTATTCAGATAATGTCAGAGACAGAATTGGTGGCTCCACCCACTTTTAGGTGTAGATCCACCTCTTTTACCCATCCTGCCCTGCCATACAGCTGCTGACTGAGGGAAATAAAATTACATTTGGAAATGTGCAATTATTCAAAATTTGGATCCAAGTAGCAGTATTGGTCTATGTGAAGCAATGTAGGAGAAGGACATGTCAGTTTTAGATTCAGGCCTTTAGAACAGAAATGTTTTTTATAGGCTTCCAGGGAAGAAATCTTTGGATCTGGGAGAAAGTATGGCTGCAAAGCTAAAACATGAAAGGAATTCACCTTGCAGGTTTCTTTGTGCGCTTGACACAGCCAGAGCAAAGCCACTGATTTTTTTTCCACTGGATCCCTTGTGCATAAGGGTAAATGCAGGTCCTGGGATTAAGATCTAATCTCTCAAAATCTGGTCAGGCAGGCACTCTTGCAGGAGAGCACCTTTTATTTTTGACCTCAGCGGCTCAGCAGCTGTCACTGCTTCACTAAGTGGCATTTAATCCTGCTCCCCAAGCTCCCTGGTGCTCGGCCCACTCCTGTGCTGCAATCTGCTCTAACACTGGAATTGACTTGAAGAACTAAGAGATAATTAATGCCGCCGTTTTAAGTCTCCCAAAAGCTAGCGTTGAGCCCATGCGGGGTGGGGTGGGGTGGGGGCTGATGGTGAAAAACTGTCTGACAATTTCAATCCCAGTTGGAAGCCGTATATGCTTCAGAGAACCCTGCAGAGTTTGTTTTGTCAGAGACACACATTCACATAAGATAGAAGGCCCCAAAAATATTTGGGCAGCCCTCTCCATCCCTTTCACCTTGATCGCTGAAAGCAGAAATCACTTTGGGCCTGTTCTTGAAATAAGAACTACATGAACTGTAACACAAGCCATAAAATAGGTCTACCATAAATAGAAAATAAACCCCAAGACTTCACTAACCTTGTAAAGTGCAACCTTGTCTATCAAAACATTGCCCACTCCTGGGGATCGAATGCGGCTGCAATAATTAGCTGATAGTTGATAGATTAATAACAGATCTCACCTCCCTCCCTTTTCTCATCTTATTCTCTTCCTTCCCATCTTTTAGTTAGGGCTGTATATTTGGTTTTTTATAATATTGCATTTATATTGTCTAAAGGTTTTGTAAAGTTTTATCTTTTTAATAGTGTAAGCTGCCAAGAATTACCCCATGTACGATGGGCAGCCAATAAACAAACAAACAAACAAACAAACAAACACACACACACACACACACACACACAAATAAATTCTATCCTGATTAAGTGTGCCCAGGCCTCAGCTACATTGATTTCAGAATGAAAACTGCCTCTAAAATTATCCAAAATTATTCTTCCACTGAAAAAGAGAAATGGTGATTCCCTCACCCCCTGCTTTTTTTTCAGAGAGGAGAAAAACATTTAAAATAAAACATGGCATGATCAGGTGGGGATTTATATTGACCTTATCAAGTCTACATGGTAGCCAAAGGCAGTCTTAAATCTATTTTAGTTTTAAGGTACCATACATATCAATGTAGTATTGTGAGGCTTTCTTCACACAAGCTTTCAGGATAACAAAGTTTCCTGAGTTCATTTGAGTAGGCAGCACCATGTGTATATTGACATGCTTCAGGAAATGCTTCTGAGATGGAAACCTGGGAGTGGAGACCACGCAGTCTATCAAACATGAATGTGGTCCTTCTATAATGTTAAGGGTTGATGTCTCTTCATATTTTCTATACTATGTTCCTGTAATCATGTGACTACACAGTGTCACATGGGTTCAGGGGTGGGATTCTACCAGTTCTCACCTATTCGCTAGAACCAGTTGTTAACATTCTAAGAAGTTCGGAGAACCAGTTGTTAGAAGAAATTACTGGCCTAATCCTGTAAGGGAGGCAGGAAGGAAACATTCTGGTGTTGCTTACAGAAACTGCCTCTCTGTTAACCCTTATTACATTCTTGACAGGACTAGACTTTCTGTCTCAGGAACTTCTCTGGAGTTTTTTCCCCCTCCTTTGCTGGTACTTTGCTTGTGTAGAGTGACCATTCAAAGTTACAATGGCACTGAAAAAAGTGACTTATGACCATTTTTCACACTTACGACTGTTGCAACATCCCCACAGTCATGAGAGGCCAGGAAAGTGAGTGATGTGAGTGATATTGAGTTGGCCACCCCAGCCAATAACATGACCACCAAGCCATGTCCACCACCTAAGCCACACCCACAGAACCGGTTGTTAAAAAAATTAAATCCCACCCCTGCAAGGGTTTTCCAGGCCTCTGTCATGTATTCTGAGTCACATGGAGCCTTTTAAGTTAAAAAATTATAGAATTCTTTATTGGCCAAGTGTGGTTGGACACACGAGGAATTTGTCTTGGTGCAAATACTCTCAGTATACATAAAAGAAAAGTTACATTCGTCAAGAATCATAAGGTACAACACTTAATGATAGTCATAGGGTACAATAAGCAATCAAATCATACTAGGAAACAGTCAATATAAGTCGTAAGGATACAAGCGACAAAATTACAGTCCTACAGTAACAAGTGGGAGGGGATGGGTGATAAGGAGTGATGAGAAGATTAACAGTAATAGTAGTGCAGACTTTGTAAATAGTAGGACAGTGTTGAGGGAATTATTTGTTTAGCAGAGTGATGGCGTTCAGGAAAAATCTGTTCTTGTGTCTAGTTGTTCTGGTGTGTACTGCTCTAGTGTCATTTTGAGGGAAGGAGTTGAAACAGTTTATGTCCGGGATGTGAGGGGTCTGTAAATATTTTCACAGCCCTCTTTTTGATTCGTGCATTATACAGGTCCTCAATTGAAGGCAGGTTGGTAGTAATTGTTTTTTCTGCAGTCCTAATTATCCTCTGATAATTAGTAGACTGCATTACCTTTTATACCTAGTATGTTTTACAATGGTAATGAAAGCCATCAACCCCACTTGAAAAATGCTAATGTCTTTGGAAGGCGGGGTTTGCTCTCCTTTTCACCTTTCACCCCACCCAAATGAGGGGGGGGGAGAGGGAAAATTGGTCATGGCTTTACTTTAAAGTAAGCTTGCTAAGATTACAGATGAACAATGAAAGTTGCCTATGCATGTCTAGAAGCTTCTTGGAGTTTGGTTAGGACTTACAGGACATCCAATGAAATGTAGGGGGGCCGCCCCCCCCCCCCCCCCCGGTCAACAGTCGTACTTGGGTTGATGCACCACAATTTGTTTTTGGTTTTTGGGGGGCTGTTCGGTCTTTGTCTTGGTGGAATAAATATTTACCATTATAGCCTTATAGCCTTGACATAAATCCTAAGAATTGATTCTAAGAAGTCATGGGAGAATGACTCTCAACACATGTTGTATAATGATGCCCATCTTTGAATCCATCAGGAAGATGCCCTCTTGCGCAAGACAACAAAGGATAGGGTGTGGAGAGGTATGGCCAGTATATCTTCTGCCACAGGTAGCAACAGAAAATGTTTGTAGTCTCTTTCACTCATTTGGTTGATATGTGGAAGGGAATTTCCTAACTCGCCTCAACCTTTCTACATTAAGAAACAGAGGAAGAAATTTCTCACACAAATTTCGTTTCAGACTTCAACTCGATTGACGTGGCTTGCTAAGCCTCTGCTTTTGATTTCTAACTGTGTAGCTGAGAAATAGAAGCAGTGATGCTGATTGCCTTACAGAACTACTATGATGATTAATCAGATTACATTTCTGGCATACACAAAAAGGGCTTAAAGATAATACCAGAAGTAATATACATGAAGTCTGCCTCCTCATTATTGCAGCATAAACATCCTCCTTTTATTGGGCATTGAGATTAGTGTCCTTCCTTGATATGAGGAAAGCTGAGCAATGAACGTAGGGCAATAAGAAAATATACATTTACCATTCCTGGATAATCCTGGGTTATTTGGCTGAGTATTCGAACTGGAAAGAAGGTTAAGAGAGAGGAATAAAAGAGAGCAAGGAAGCAAGGAAAAGGCAAATGCATCTTTTCAGAAGTTTTGTATTAGGTAAATTCTGCATTTTAAAAATATAACATTTACTTTACAAAGCATACACATCCTTCCTAGGTGGGGCTCAGCTCAGGTCTCCCATGTCCATTCCACCCTTTCTAGCTTCCTGATCAGGTCCTAGCCTCCCATTGGCTGCTTTATCAAGGGGCACTAAGTGTTTTTAATTGGGGGTGATGGGCACATGCCTAAGACTATTTCCTATTCTGGAGTCATTCATTGGCAGCCCTTTGAATTATCTGTTCATAAATTTTGTGGGATTTTTTTCTAGGGACTTAAGACCGGGGGTGGGTGGGGGGGTGGGGGGGTGTCCTGTATCTTTCTCTATTGCCCTGAAGGAATGCATTTTCTAGGGACTTAAGATGGGGGGTGGAGGGGTGTCCTGTATCTTTCTCTATTGCCCTGAAGGAATGCATTAGCTCAGTTCTGGTTCCAAATATATACAAAGACACTTATCCAAAAGGACAAAGATAAAATATGTGCCATAGATCAATAGATAAGAATCACGTGTTTAACATGGAAAGGTATATTTTTTTAAGACAAGCAGTGATCAGGAAAATGATTCCTGCTGAATTAAGGTGGCAGCAAATCTTCAATATGGCTTGACAGAGAAGTCTAGGATGTAACTTGAGAGAATTCAAGACTTCCTTGGACTACTTATGTCCACAATGATGAGGGAATGTTCATCAATGAGCACAACATTTAGTGTGTCTGAGTTTGGAGCTACAGGAAGGAAGGGAAGGAGGGAGGGAAGATGAACAATTAATCAATTCTGGTAAAAACTTAGCAGATTGCCACCACTCTCCTTTAAGCCATCTCCTGACATAACTATTTTTTCCTCTAATACACAGACACCGATGACATTCTGTTTAGTCCTACTTACTCCTTAAAATCAGCCAGTCTCATGACTATATTAGAATGCTTCCACTGTATTGGAAAACAGCTTTTTGTTATAATGTACAGAATGTGTTCTATACAGGCTCTCAGATAAGTGGGGAGTGTTCAGTGGCATCTTGAATCCAATATAGGATCATGCCTTATATTGATAGAGATGTTAGAGATAGATGATAAAGAGAGAAAACCAAATTAGCTGTCTTTTCTTTAATTTGTGTAAATTAAATGCGAAGATACGACATTGTTTCACACTCTTTGAAAAAAAATTCTTGCAGTCTGTAATACGGTATCCCAACTGGTTAGCTTAAACCTTTTTCCCACAACAAACTATGATACAAGCATATTAGCACACACAATGACCCTTCATTTATTCATTAAACATCTGTGAGGCTTTGCTCCAGAGATTGCTTTGTTTCTAGACCAAAAGAAATTGGATACTTAAAATATATGCAAATTTTCAGTAAGTTCAAAATACTAAATGAATTCCCAGCCCTCTTGTATTATGTTAGATATCCATAATCACAATCTTACATACTTATTTCTCTTGAGAACAAACGTTGGCTACAATTAAGTGGGCTTTGTGTTCTTCATGTAAATAAAAGTCAGGAATTCACTCTATAAATAAGTTATTTCAAAACATAGTACACTTTTCCTAGCTAATGTCATATTTAGGACAAAATCTCCTTCAAATCCTCTGAAACAGTAAAAAACTAACAATGAAGAGGTCAATGAAGTACTATTACCCTTTTTTACAACACAGTATAAGAAACGTCCAAATAATTCATAAAGATTAGTGAATGGTAAATTGTTTAATTATTAAATAATACACGGAAATAAGGTTTCCAGATCTTCCTTTCTCCCCCCTCCATTATTTGAGCAGCATCAACCATTGAACAAGCAGGATCCTATTTCTACTAGAATTGAAATAAGGGTAAATTGTAATGATTTTGATGCCATCCTTCTAATAAAGATTTCTACCCAAGGGATGTTGGTGTTAAGATCCTCGCCCTTCATGTTAGTCACTAATATGGTCACAATGGATATGGAGAAGTGAGACTTGGCAAGTAAGACCTCCAAATTAATTAAGTGGTGGTCCTTGCCCCATCTAGATTTTGATAGGTTCATAGGATGAAACTGACTAAAGGAATAGCAATTCCTTTGTGAAATGCTGTAGGATCTCCATGTTGGAAGCACCAAACTTTCAAACTTCCAGATGCATGTTCCCTGACTATTGGTAACATTTGGTTATTTTGCCTGGATATATCTATACTTGATTTAAGTTACAGGCTAGATTTATATCTCACTTTCCTTCAGGAGCTCATAGAAGCCACTTTGTGCTTTTAAAGTGCTGGCCTAGAAACCAAAAAATTGTGATTTTGGCGCAGTCATTATCTCCCAGTCCATCCTACCTCCCAGGATTGTTATTGGGCAGAAAATAGGAAGCAGGAGTATTAATAGGTTCATTTCCCGGAGTTGATGTAAAAAAGGTAGGATAAAACTTAATTAATAATAAGGTTGCATAGTGGATGTTGCTGTATCTGGAGGTAGCAGAAGAGAAGAGAAAGAACTGGAGAAAATCATAAAAATCAGAAAGACCTGCAAATAGCAGCAGAACTACTGTAGCAAAAGAAAGCCAAGATAGTACCAATAGTAATAGATGCTTTGGGTGCAATCCTGAAACATCTGGAGTACCACTTGAACACTATCAGCATCGACAAGACCACCATTAGTCAATTTCAGAAGACAGATTTACTCAAAATAGCTTAGATGCTGTGACAATCCCTCTAACACCATCAAACAGCAACATCTGCCTATCCCAGATCCTTGGGAATGATTTGATAGATCAGGGGTGTCAAACTAAAGGCCTGGGACTGGATCCAGCCCATTCGGTGCATAGATCTGCCTCACAGGGCCACCCTGGAAACAACAAAGGACTGGTCTGTGGTGCCTCTGGAGCTTGGGATGGCTGCGTACAGCCCTCCCAGGGTCTGTTTTCAGCCATGACTGTTTTCACTGGCAGAGAGCTGCAAGGAGGCTGTTGCGGCTGAAATAACAGGGCCCAGGGGGCACGTGTGGTCCCACCCAAACTCTGTTTTCACTGGCAGAGGGCTGCAGGAAGGCATTGCAGCTGAAAACAGCTCAGGAGCCCGTTTTCACTGGCAGCACACCATAGGGGCCACCACAGTCACTCCTGACATGAGTGACATCAAGCTGGCCATGCCCACCTCAACCCCCCGAGGCCAAACACAATCCTGATGCGGCCCTCAATGAAATTGAGTTTGATACTCCTGTGATAAATGGATAACAATGCCAAATCCAATCTAAACATCTGGTTAACTGGGCAACCAACCATAATAATAATAGAGTTGTCCATTGTTTGCCTCTTCCAATGTCATCCTGCAATAAGTACCTGGTGAAGCAGACTGAGTGGGACTGAAGATTTCATATTTAATATATATCCCTGGCCATTCTAAACACATCAACATATAACACAAATGCTGAATGTAGACCAATAGGATATCCTCTCTCTCTTTCTCTCTCTCTCTCTCTCTTTAAAAATCTCATCAATCCTGAATCATGGTCTGCAGCTTTCAAATTTTTATTGAAAATTAAGATTAACTCTGAGAACAGATGTACCGCATATTAGCCACAGTGCATATTTAGGAAGCTTATGTGCTCTTTTGCACTATGAAGTGGTGAAGTCATAATGCTGCAGAGCTTTCTTTGAAATAACATCCTTCTATATAAGTCATGTATAAAAAAATCAAATAGGCTGTTCCCCCCTCAAAATGTTAGCATTATTAAAAGATAAATCTGAAAAATATTTCTCTTATTTAAAGGTTGGGGATAGTAAGCCTGCTATGCTGGCAATGATGATTGAATTCTCACTCTTTTAATATAACAACAATAAGAACAGTAATTTCCATAATCTCTAATCAGCATTTGTGTTGAGCTGATATTATATAAACATACCTAAATATCCATCTGAAGGACATCAGGCTGGGGAAACCTGTTCCATTACTGTCCCTCAAGGTTCTGTCCCCTGAGTTAGTTTGTGTGTGTGTGTGTATGTGTTTAATGAAATAAAAGTTTAATGCACAGGGATATCATAGATTTCCTGCTATTTCTTCTGCTGTCACAGAGACTGAAAAAAAAAATCCTTACCTACCTTGTAGGCTTAAATAAGATTTATTGTGATAGTGTGTGTGTGTGTGAGAGAGAGAGAGGGGGGGCAGACAAACAACCAGATAGACCAATGTTTTTGAGTCAGCATTGAGACTCAATGAGTGCCTGGACTAGTCCCCATAATTTTCTTGTGCAAGATTTTTGGAAAAAATCATCACAATGACGGAATCCCCAATTATAACTTCAAAAAAGGCAACTATAAACAACGATCTCTCATCCCTTGATTGGCAATTTCTATTCTCTGGATGCAATACTGTAGAAGACCATTACAACATATTTTTACTTGAAGTCAAAAGAGTCATCAAACTATATGTACCATTAACAACTCCCAAAACCAGAAAAAAAAATTACCCAAAACAATAAGGAAGCTTCAATCCAAAAAGAAATCACTTTGGCGGAAAAACAAATCTGGTCACGTTGCCAACTTCAAAAGCCAATACAAAAATATATGCCACCAGATAAAAACCGAATGCACCAATTATCACATTAAACAAGAAGAAAACCTTCTACGCACCAATTCCACCCACGCTTTCTACAATTTTGTAAACAACAAACTAAAAGACTCAAGGTCCACCCCACCCCTGAAAGGACCTAATGGTAAAGACTGCAATGACGACACTATTGAAGCCAACCTCTAACACATTCTTTGTCTCAGTATTCGTGCCTACCGTCCCTGTCCTGTTGTTTATTTATTTTTCTTATAAGTATCTATCTCATATATTCAAAACTATATTTATTCTTATACCCATTTCTTGTGATTGACAAATTAAATAAATACTAAATACTATCAACTGTGTAGATGGCTGCTTTGGACCCTTTGGAATGTTGCCCATGGAAAAAAGAGGGGAGGTTCTTATAGAAATAGCATTGCAAACTATGAATGACCTAATTAAACCCTTGTTGCATAATAACCAGGATTGGCTCAGCATCGGCATTCTGCTTGGAGAAAGGAAGACACTAGAGATGAAAATCAATGATACCTTAACAATCCTTAGTTACTTCCAGATTTTCTTGAAGTCCTTTCAAGAATGAATGGCAGCTCACTTATAAGGGTGGGACCTGAGATATTCTGAAAGCATATGCTGACACTGGGTCTTTCTAAAGCAGACATTCACTAGCAGAGGGCCAAAACATTTTGCTCATTATACTTTCCAAACATCACAGAGCACACAAGATCAATCCTTGATTTTTAGACATATCACTAGGACTAGAACTCGGGACCAAAGTGGGGGATCTGAAGCTTAAGGAGACAAGAGAGCTTAATGGGAACATAAACTAATAATAACTTCCACTGTAACAACTGGAATTGTTTCCCTGGCATTGTCTTCTGAAATTAGCCATCTGAATAGGAGCAAATCCGCTATAATAGAGTGCCTCCTAGAATGCCTATATAGTCTATTCAAAAGGATGCCATGGGTAGATTTCACCAATCCAACTTAGTAAAATAGAAATTACGGTACTAGATGATTATGGTACTTGATGATCCCCATAAATCGGCAGGGCTTCTAGTGCAATGTATGGTCAAGGCAAATTGGAAGAAATGCTCTTCATCACAGATAGATTTTTCATCAAGGAATTCATACAAACCATAATTCCCATCCACACATTGGAAAGCATAAATGCAGGGAAAGCCATTTTCTTTGAACTGATTGCATGTTAGCAGATAAACATTGTTGGCACAAGAAGTAATCAAGAGCCAGCAACTAAGTTCATGTTTCCCAGCAATCCAATTCAACATGTTGCTGGAGTTTTTGAGGGCATTCAACCACACCACTAGGTTGTTTTATTCAAAGGTTCTAGGTTGCTTTATTCAAAATAAGTAATTTTCTTTTTTTTGCTGTACAGCCAAAGATTACCATTCATTCACCCAATATCTATGAGATTCTCAGTTATCCAGGTTGTGGTTATCCCAAAGGACAACTGGACTTTCTGTTTTTTCTTTGAAGACATTTTGCTTTTCATCCAAGAAGCTTTTTCAGCTCTGAGCTGAAGACGCTTCTTGAATGAGAAGGGAAACATCTTCAAAGAAAAACCAGAAAGTCCAGTTGTCCTTGAAAAAGCACCTTTGGGATTCTCTCTCTCTCTCTCTCTCTCTCTCTCTCTCTCTCTCTCTCTCTCACACACACACACACACACACACACACACACACACACCCCAAGCTACAGATGCTACATACCATCATATATTTATTGCATAATCAAGTGGCAAATGATAAAAAAAACATATCCAGATCAATAAAATCAGGTTGCTACTGCATCTCTCTCTGCAAAACTTCAAAGGATTGCTTCCTTCAATTAAAGTTTGTGCAAAAGCAGCCACTTCAAAGCTGCTTTGTAAAGCCATAGAGCCTCCCCCCTCTCTCTCACACACATACACTTTCAAAAGCAAAATAAACTGTCCTTGTTTAGTAATTGGGATAGCTGGAAGAGGCTTTGAGGTGATACAGAGTACTTCTGTCAGAAGAATGGTGTCATCTTGTCAAAGCGAAGGGCAGTGGCTTTACGCAAGGCTATCTCCATCCATCCATCCATCCATCCATCCATCCATCCATCCATCCATCATCTCTTTCTCTCATAGCCAGACAAAAGTGTTAAAAGTGTTTTAGGAACTATTTGATGGACCTGCCAGCATCCTTTGTGCTCCCTCATTACTGTATCTTCATCTGCCTCAGAAATGGGGTCAGCTGTAAAGGTGCCACATTTACAGTTTTAATTTGAGACAAATTAAGGAAAGCAATTGGTTGTTTCCCCTGGTTTGGCTTCCTCTTCCAGTGGGCATCATCAGCAGAAAAATAGCTCACTTTGAATACACCTTCTCATTGTTCTGAGACTGTAGATAAATAAATGCATATATAACATACACAAACAAACAAACAAACAATTACACAACACATACCTTATATTAACACTTAATATTACATATATAACCTCTGCAAGAATTTCTCATGCTCAAAACTAGAAACTGACTACGACACCCATAGATCTAGCAGTAATTAATAAGCTACATCAATGCACAGAAATGATCAGACTAACTATGTTATTAAAAAACAGGGAAGAAGAAGAATATGGTATAAATGGTTAAAAAAGGAGTAAATATGTTTTGTGAAAACAACTAAAGAAATTTCAAAGAAGAATAAGATATATGACTTATGTGTATATATGTAAAGTAATGTAGATACATCAGTATTATACTTTAACAGTAGTATAGTAAGTAAGGAACTAGTAAGTTAACTACAGACAAACCTATGGTAAATGAACTTAATTGTTATTAAAGGACATGTACACTGCTATGATATCGCTATAAAATGTGACAACTTGTTTCTCTTTTTTAAATTTTTTAAATTTTGAATAAATAAATATTTTAACACATACCTTATATTTGGGGGGTAAGGCTAGATCTGGGCTTTGGAGGACAGGTTTATCCAGCTGATGTAGAAAGTGGTCCAAACCTTTGTCCTCCCAGATAGCCTGGCTGTCAGAGCTCAGGCACAGAAGAGGAACATAGGGTTCTGTCTGCTCCATTGGAAGAGTTCCCTCCCTCTTCATCCTGGACCCCAACACCTGTCAGTCGAGTCATCAAACTCAGAGGTGGGGCATGGGGCAGAGCAGCAGGAGGATCAATAGTAAACCAGTTCCTTCGTTGACAAATGCTCCAAAGGAATGCTGGTGCCAGCAAGGAGTGGCCATGACTGAGAGAGTAGGCAAAAATGACATCGGAGGAGAGAAAGCCTCCCTCCCATCAAAGTCATCAAAACGGTAAAATTACAGTGCCACAAAATCCTAGGTTAGCAGAAGCAACAGAAAATCTGAAATGGCCCATCACCAGGGATGGAAGCAATAACACACAGCTGGCAGAACTCAACTCTGTTTCCCATTTGAAGCCAGCATTCAGAGCGGGCAGGACCTGTGCTATTCTAAAGAAAGAAGAGCTCTCAAATTCTATTTACAACAGGAATGTCAAACCTGCATTCTCATGGTGGCATCATGTGACATATTGGGACTTTTCCCCCCCTTCACTCAACTGGACGTGGGTGTGGCCAACATGTGATGCATCCAGCCTGTGGGCTGGGAGTTTGACAAGTTTGATTTACAAGGACTCATGTGAGTTATTTTATTTATTTTTATTTTATTTATTTATTTGATTTTTCAATTGCGTACAAAATAATAGGTATAAGTATAAACATGAGTAAGAACACAGAAAATAGGTACGATTAAATGGGGACAATAGGACAGGGACAATGGTTCACTTATGCACACATTTTGATTTAGCGATATCATCATTTATTTCCATCAACCTGGTAGTCAACCTAGGTATAGTACACATAGTCCTCAACTTGCAACCACAGTTGAGCCCAAAATTTATGCTGTTAAGTGAGACATTTATTGAGTTTTGCCCCATTTTATGACATTTTTGCCACTGTTGTTAGGTGAATCACTGCACTTATTAAGTTGGTAACCCAGTTGTTAAGTGAATCTGGCTTCCCCATTGACTTGGCTTGTCAGAAGGTTGAAAAAGGTGATCGCATGACCCCAGGACACTGCAACCAGTTGCCAAGGATCTGAATTTTGATCATGTGACCATGGAGATGCTGCAAGGGTTGCAAATGTGAAAAATGGTCATAAGTCTCTTTTTTTTCAATGCCGATGTAACTTCAAATGGTCACTAAAAGAACTGTTGTAAGTTGAGGATTCCCTGTATAATAAATAACTTTATTCCTCAATTATTTTGCCAAAGGGAAACCTCTCTAAGCCGATAATCATGCAGATGGGTGCCTTCTGGGAAAATATCTGAGGAAGGGAACATTAAATAGTCCTTTCCTCTCTGCTATGAACGTGATGACAATTGCTATCTCTCCATCTCTAATACCAAACCACACTAGTTGCATCACGGCGTATTTTCTGTATATGAGTCAAGGTTAGAAAGCAATATTGCAGGCTAACTCTGCCCACAACCTGGAGATCAATCCTTACTGGCTCAAAATTGATTCAGGCTTCTATCCTTCCGAGGTTGGTAAAATGAGGGTCCAATTTTTTTTTGTCTTTTAATGACGCTGTAATCCTTTACATTGGGATGGAGTTGGGGCAACTGAATGGAGCTGAGTGTTTACTGGCCAGATGCCCTTCCTATCGCCATTGCAGAGTTCACAACAGATAATTATTCATTGTGCCCAGAGAGAGAAATATCTGCCGGTACCTAGGATCAAACTCACAACCTCCTGATTGTGAGGCAAGAGTTCCACCTTTAGGCCACTGCACCACTTTAAAATGAGGGTCCGGATTCTTGGGGGCAGTATGCTGTCACTGTAAATTGCTCAGACAGTGTTGTAAAGCACTGTGGAGTGGTATGTAAGTCTAAATGCTATTGCTATATGTCACATCATGAAATATGAAATATACTTGAATAGAATTCTTTGTGTGTGTGTGTGTGACTCTCTTCCAGATTTTCTGGGCTGGTACAATTACCCAGTATACATAAACAGATTTCAAAGCTGTAAATTGTGCACAACTCAGAAATGCCAGGCAGTGCTTGTTGAATGGTGATGCTTCTTGAATATCCGCTCTCATTTGTTGTCTTCCAGAAACTGATGATGCTGATTCTTTTTGCCATTTATTCATGCAAACTAGGCATCTTTTCTTACAACCGATGCTTTTCGGTTAGTATCTATTTCTCTTCTGCTCATTACTGCCACGTTTGGTTCTTCACTATAGATCACGCTTCCTGATAGTTTTGATTTTCCTCTGTGTTTTATTTCTGATATGGGTAAAGTGATATCAGCAGTAGCAATAATGAAGGAAGCATCATGAACATTAACAGTGAGTGAACATGTCACATGAAGCTTGATTTGTTTAATCAGGATGGATTAAATAAATCATAGTTGCTTGTGTAAGATGCTAAACTATGGAGTATGGTATGCACAATATCCTAAGCAAAACCAAGCGAAGCATATTATGACTTAGATCAAGGTATGAGATTAGCTTTAGAGCAGTCTCCCACAGCTCAGTTAAAATTCTCCTTTTCTTTTTCTGAGCCAGAACATAGATTTGCTGTCCCTAAAGCCAATTGCACTTCTGCTCTCACTTGAAGCCACAATAAACTGTACTGCCTATTCCCAATGACTCAATGTCAATAGCTAACAAGAAAGCCCTGTCAATCATAGGATGCGCAGGAGGTAAACCTTCCCCTCACTCTCTACCAATGTGAGCAAAGGTGTTGAATATGATAATGAGGAGGGAAACCTTTGAGGGAAGGTTTCCCTCTGGTCCGCCAGTCAGGCGGGAAAACTAATGGTTTAAGTTGATTGGTTCACACTACAGGCGGGAAATTCAAGGGATCTCAGTGGCTGAGCTGTCAGCAGCCCCTCCCACATCTCTCCATCTAGGGATCAGCTGCTCCTATAGGATCTTTATGTGAAGAGCAAGAAGAAGGACTTTTCCTGTCAGCTCCCTGAATGTAAACTGTTCTGTAGAGTTGAAGACCTGAAGGCTTTGAAGACCCTTATCCCCAGTCATAGTAGCTGATTCCCAGTGGGTGGCAGGGTAATGAAGACACTTGGTCAAAGCACTGATAGGCCTAGAGGAGAAATTACAAAGCAGAACAGAAGAGCTCCTTCTTCTCACATCATCTCTCTCAGCATTCGATCTAGCTATTCCTACATGTGGGTTTAATGTCTATGGAGATTCTCAATCATCCAGGTCAAATGAACTTTCTATTTTTTTCTTTGAAAACCTTTCACTTCTCATCCAAGAAGCTTCTTCTAGTTCTGAATACTGCTACCCTACAAAAAGATCTTGACTATGTATCAGAATGGTCAAACAAATGGCAACTTCAAATCTCAACAAATAAATGCTCTGTCTTACATATTGGCAAAAAAATCAGAAAATAAAATACAAGCTGAATAGTCAAGATCTTGTTGATGACCCAAGCTCTGTAAAGGACCTTGGAATACTCACCTCTAATGATCTAAGTGCTAGAGCCCACTGCAACTACATAGCCAAAAAGGCATTAAGAGTTGTTAACCTAATCCTCGTAGCTTTTTCTCTGGTAATATCACACTACTAACCAGAGCATACAAAACATTTGCTAGACCAATACTCGAATACAGTTCATCAGTCTGGAACCCACATTACGTATCTGATATTAGCACAATTGAGAAAGTCCAGAAATATTTCACTCCTCTACTCGTTGTAGAATACCTTATGCCACCAGACTTGAAATTCTAGAACTAGAAAACCTTGAATTACGCCGTCTTCGGTCTGACTTAAACATGGTATATAAAATCATACATTGCAATGTCCTATCTGTCAATGAATACTTCAGCTTCAACCATAACAACACAAGAGCACACAATAGATACAAACTCAAAGTTAACCGCACCAAACTTGATTGCAGGAAATACGACTTCAGCAATAGAGTGGTCAATGTCTGGAATACACTACCCGACTCTGTAGTTTCTTCCCCAAACCCCAAAAACTTTAACCTTAGACTGTCTACTATTGACCTCACCCCTTTCCTAAGAGGTCTGTAGGGGGCGTGCATAAGCGCACCAACGTGCCTACCGTCCCTGTCCTATTGTTTCTCTTATTCTTTTATTTTTCTTATATGTACCCATTTCATGTATTCACAACTATGTATACACTTATACTTATTATCTTGTAAACAATTGGCAAATCAAATAAATAAAATAAATAAAAATAAAAAAATGAATCCACCTTCAGGATATGTGTTTAGAATTTTCTTGAAGGTGCACTGAACTCATGTTTAAAAGCAGCTAACCCTCAAATACGGGGAGGAGGATAATGTGGTGCAGTGGGAGCCTTCACATCTGCCAGCCTCTCTATTCTTAAGCACAGATTCTGTCTAAGGGATGCTATATGGGGGAGGGTTGTGTGAGGAGCCCTCACTTCTCACTGTGCTATGCAGCCTTCCCATCCCCTGTTAGTCTGCCCTCAGAGATCGCTTGGTTCTGCCAATGATAGAATGGTCAATGAAGTGTATCAGGCTGCATCTACAACAACAATATATATATAGTAAAATAGAAATACTACATCAAGGGAACAAAAGTTGACTTAAAGTTGGCTCAAGTCATATTGAGAATCAGAGAAAGACAATGCCATCAGGACATGGCAAAAAAACAAAAAACCCTCACCTTGCCAGGGCAAATGCATGCCATAAATGCAAGTAAGGAAAGCACTTTATCTTTAGTTTTAATCTTGGTGGCCCAACCTTCTCTATTGGTATGGCATAGAATATGTGTGGTGATAGGAACTAAGTTGTGGAGATTGTTCTGAATTCTTCCATTTAAAACCATCCATAATCTGTATAGATATTTTAAACTTTGAACAAGGCAGCTCAAGAGCTGCTGCCTAGAAAATCAAACCAAATCAACTATCCCCCCCACCCTCAAAAAAAGCTACAGTTCAAAACTTCTGTTCTCTATGTCAAATAGCTGTCCTGTCCAGTAAGAAATTAATTTTGCAAACATAGGCCTGGCTAAGACCCAATGATTGAAAAGTGCAGACAGCTTGTTTCCTTAATTTGTTCAAATCTGATGTTTCCAGCTGAACATCTCTGCATGCTGAAAAAAGAACTTATATACTCATTAAGACAAAGGTCACCTATAATAATACCCATTTGCATGCAAGAAGACAGGAAAATCTGAATTTGTTAAAGAGACATATTTGCGTCTCACCTGAAACACAAAGGTCACATTATAGATTGTTTCTTCATTCCCCACTCACTAACAAGCCAGTAAAAGAGCAACGTCACTCAATATCAAGGGTATCACCTCTCCGGAAATAGGCGCATTAACTGTGTCAGTCATTCTACGAAAGATACACCAGCACTGATTTGTGCTAAAGGGTTTGGATATTGATGATGATAATGATGATAATAATTCTTTGTAGTGGGATACTTCTCTTCTGAAGGTTTCAGAATTCCTAACAGGGCTGGTTAATAGGGCCTCCAGCAGTAATTAAGACTCGCCACAGTTCTGTGAAACAGGTAGGAAGCAGATGGTGGAAAATGAGCCACAGGAAAGCTGAAATAACCTGTTCAAGGTCATTCCATACATCTGAGACACGATGGCAATGGTGGGAAAAGCATGTGGTGGCAGCTCTTATTTGCATTTCTGGGAAACAACAGCCATTTTTGTTCAGCTTCTCTATGCATACTGGAGAAAAAGTCCTTTTATTTTTACGTTTGCAAAGGCACCCTGATATTTAAAAGGTGAATAGTTTGAAATGGAAAGGCTTATCTATGCACCTGCTTCTAAAGGCAAACACACAAAGATGCGTTGAGCCTACCAACAGAAAACTTTTTTTTTTTTTTGCACAATGTAGCATTTATAACTAGTGTATGTGTTTATGGAATTCCTGACACTAGGCATGGCTTTTTAATGCATCACACTGTTAAATTAAGCATTAAATAAATGTTACTGTTTCTGTACCTTTTAAAAAATTGCAGGAGGACTATTAAAAATAGGAAAGAAAAAAACAACACTTTTTTTCTTTCTCCAATAAATTTAAATGGGTTGTACTTCAAAACAAAACAAAAAAAAATCAAAGAAATGCTTAGGTTTGTACATCTATGTTTTTTTTTAAAAAAATAGGACAACGATGAGCTAAAATGGTAATCGATCAATTTTGCCTTTGATTTATGACTGTGGGACAGCTGTCAATCTGCCATTGTTTTTGCTAGAACCTTAAATGTAAAGCAAAAATAGGGAAAGGGCACCAATTTGTAACAAACATTAATTTCTTAAGTGAAATAATATCAGATTGTTCCCTGATATAAAGAGAAGACAGAAGGAGGTGATCAAAATCGCTCCTAAGGTGCTACTAATAAAAAGGACTGGAGGAGGTTTCTCCTGAGCTGAAGGGCACACTGATTTCTCCCCAGATGTCAGGAGAAATTTATACCAGTTCAATACTGTCTAATACCTCCTGTGTTTCTTTTGTAGTGGCAATGCAGAAGACCAGGAAATAGTGACATACTTTGATTTCTCCTTTATATTAAGGAAAGTCTAGAAGTTTACAGAGGGCATTCTGAACTAGCCTGCTAGTTTTTCATTTTTGCTTACTGGACAGAAGAGCTTTTCCCACTGTGAGTCATATGCCAGTCAGTCAAGGTCCGGTCTTGCAATTTCCTGACTGTAGCAAGGCCATGACATCATGGTGTCAGGTTTTTGATAAAAACTACAGGGTTGCTATTATTTGTTGGGAGCTTCTATAAGGAATCGAGCATTATATACTGCGGAAACTGGCCAGCCATGGGGTAAGAGCTGTGGTGGCACAGTGGTTAGAATGCAGTATTTGACTGACTGCCAGCAGTTCAATTCTTACAGACTCAAGGTTGACTCAGCCTTTCATCCTTCCGAGGTCAGTAAAATGAGGACCCAGATTGTTAGGGGCAATATGCTGACTCTGTAAACTGCTTAGGGTGGGCTGTAAAGCATTATGAAGTGGTATATAAGTCTAAGTGCTATTGCTATTGCTATCTCTGATGTCATTATTTTTTTTTAAACAAATTTTATTAATTTTTAAAAGCATACAAAACATACAAGATAAACATAAAACCTTTTTTCTAAAAATTTCTAAAAATTATTTGAAAGTTTTACAACATTAACACATTTCCTTACAATCATATATTTTCCCTTTCTAACTTGCTTTATTTTCTTCTATCTTTCTCTCCATTGTCCTTTTCTAGCCTTTCTCCAAGGTTTTATTAGCTCATTCAAACATAAACACATAAGAACACAAAACATATAAACATTAAAAAAAAACATCTTTTCCGAAAGTTGCTTAATCCCGGGTCAAAACTCTTTGTACAGACACCAACTCAAATTCATATTCATTTTATATGCCATTCCATATCTTATTACCATTTTCAATTTTTTATATAGCTTCTTCTCTCTCTTAGATTCTCTTAATTTTATTTTCTTTATCTCATCTCAATTCAAATCATAGTATTTAGTATTCTTTGTCTGTTTATCCAGCTATCGATTTATCTTTCTTCTTTAAAAAAAAAAAAAAAAAGCTTCTCCTGTACGCTAATTGGAGTATGACGCCTTTACCTCTTTCCCCTACAATTATAATACTTAATATAAAATACCTAACTTACATTGGGATTCTATTTGGTACATTCTAAAATTATACAATATTATCAATACCAATACTAATCTATTCATTAATATTCATACTTTTATATCATAAACACTTAGCACATTACTTTTCAATTAATTAACATACTTTTGTGGGAGCACCTACTTTCCATAATTATTCCCCCCCACATCACATATTTTAAATCATTATTTCATTAAGGTATTCCTGCTTCTCCTACTTCAAATCTCTCCTTTCAAAAAAAAAAAAAAAAATTCCACTGAAATAACACAATCTAATTAATATTAACATTCATTTGTATCTTTCTCTCCAACTCCTTTATATCTTAACCATTTTATCCATTTCAATTAAATAACATGCCTTTTGGGAATACTTATATTTTCCACAATTATTCCCCCCCCCCCACATCATAACTCAAATCCTTATTTCATGAAATGTTCCCCTTTTCTTAAGACAAATTTCACTAAGTTATATTAAACATTTTATCACACTTTAAATTACACATTATTTCCAACTTTCTAAAATTATTTCTAAATACAAATTTAAAAAACAATCTTATGTACCTTTAGAATCCCTTTATCAATAAAGTTTACCCATTATCTCTAAAAAAACTCTTGTTTCTTTACATCTTGCTCTCTACTATTGAGGCTTCTCGTCCCCTTTCTCCCTTGCTTATTCTTCTCTCTGTCCTCTTTACCCCTTTGCCTCTCCACCTCCCTTTTTCTCTGCTTTCCTCCTTTCTGTTGTCTTCTAACATAATATCTCTTTTTCATCTTGTTTTTCTCTTTTTTGATTGCTTTTATAGGTCTTAAAGTCTCTTTTTCCTTTTTCTCTTTCTCCTTTCCTTCCTCAGCCAAAGTCACTTGTTCATCAAAAATGGCTTCTTCTTTATCCCAGTCGTCCTGTTGTCCATTCAATTTTACATAAATGTAGACCGCCATTTCTAAATACTGAAAAAGAGTATCAAAAACGTCCTTCCCTTCTTGCTTTTCTTTTTCATATTTTTGATATAAAAGTTTCAATCTGTCCACAAGTGATGCCATTATAAAGAGAAAAAGTTTTCCCAGACAACCACCCAAGTGCTTTTAATCAGAAATAATTCTCAAAAGTGGTAAAATCACCAAGCAATCCAAGTAGGTTAATTCTTTTAAGCACTTTCTCCTTCACTTTCTCTTTCTGGGATTGGAGTTTGATCACAAAGTTCCATTTAATATATATCTTTTAGAAGCCTTGTTAGTATTTATAGCTCTTTAAAAATCCAGGCAGTCTTCTCCTTGTTTTCAAATTCTAATCCAATTTTTCCCTCTCCCTTCCTACTCACAGCAAAAAAAAAAAAAATTTTTAAAGTCTTTTTTTTTTAAAAAAAACATCATTCAGAAATCCTTATCTCTTCAGTATTTAATTACCTAGATTTTCAGATTTCTCTTGTTATTCCATCCGCTGTCACATTAGGAAGGAGAGTGAAAGAAAAAAAAACTTTCCCTTTTAGAATTCTGTATGCAGCTTGTAACTCTCTCTGGAAACAATGTAGCAACTTCTCCGTAGCAATTTTCAAGCCCCAGGAAACTTTCTTATTCCTTGGCAACTTTATCCCGGTCCAGAAACAACTCTCATGATTTCCCCGATTTTCTTCCTCCTGCACAATCTTATCCGTTTGCAGGTTTCTTCATGGCGGCCATTGCTGACCACCGCTCCTCCGCCTCGGGAAAAGGGGATTTTGCTGGCTGGGGAGGGGGTCTGCGACACCCCCTACCCCCTTTCCAGATCCCCCCTGTCTTCAGCTGCCTCTGCAGGGCAGCTATATCCCCCAGATCCAAACGGATCGGGGGAACCTTGGCAGTGAGCTCGGCAGGGATCACGCTGGATCGCAAATCCCTGCCTCTGCCGAAGCCTCGCAAACCGGAAGCCCTATCTCTGATGTCATTATTAACTTTCTCCTGACAGTCTATAAAAGATTTAAGTATTGTCTTGCGTGGTATGTGTGCTTTTTATTTTCAATCTGTTTTTGGGTAATAATAAAAGCTTAAAATCCCTTTATTCGCTAGTGTTCTTTTGTCTCTGGATCCAAAAGAACCAGTTGCCTGGGCACCCAATCACTGCCCTGGCACTTGGCAAAACAGTTTTGCACAATATTTTGCCATGCTACAGGGACCATTACCCAATCTGGCTCAGAATATGAATCTGAAATGGCATGCATTGGTCACTTTAGAGATAGCCCAGTCTGCCTCAATAGGCAGATATAAAGTGAGATTTGAATTAATGGAACTCTTTTGTTCTACAGTCCATGGAAATTCTTATAACTCTTTTTTCTTCTGCACATTACTATTTTCCTCCCTTCTCCCTCCCATGCCTTTGCTGCTTTGATTGAAAGTGAATTTCAGATAGATAGGTCACTGTGATTTGGTGCAGAGGGAATGGATTGTTTGTAGTGAATGTTAATTTTCTCAAGGCAGTGAATTCGACTGTTGCATACTGAGAGAATTAAAGGATATAGCTAATGAAAAATTATTTAGATTTCACATAAAACAAAACAGCTTCCTTGTGGGACAGCTAACTAACACAATTCAGAACGCACTGCTATACAACTGTTTGTGATATGTGCCAATTAATATGTTGGAAAAATTCAGATCTTTCTCTCAGCACCCTACATTTTTCAACCCTTGTGATTATCTTGACAGATCGTAGGTGTGCTGATTTACCACCAGCCTATCAAATACTTAGAAGGTGAGAGCTGGACAGCACCAAAAAATGACAGCTAATGACTTAAAAGCCAGCCATCAACACACCCTAATCAACATCTAAAAAGCCACTTACAACAGACACTATAAACACCACACAGAGAAGAACTAGAGAGAAGTTCCCTGAAGATGGGCTTCAGCAAAAGTCCAAAAGCTTAGAAGATAAAAACTCTGGTCCTGTTGGCCGACTCAGATTGGATCCTTAGAATGATTTCTTCACATACTTCAGGAAATCAGCAGTCATTTATTGTAACATCCACATTTCTGTTGACGATCATAAACTTTACATATTAGTTTGAATAACAACTCGGCTATCTGATTTGTTTCCAATTGAGCTGCACATTTGGGAGAAAATGTATGACAATATTCATAGCGTAATATATAAGTTTCACTGAAAGATGGAATTACAAGAAATGTCACAAATGTTTATTTATTGTTATTGTCTGAGGAAAGAGGGAAACAATAGTGGTTTAAAAAACTTTTTTTTTTAGCCATTTATAATCTGTCTAAGGTAGATGGTGCTGAAGTTTGATACTGAAGTGTGGCTATTCTGCCTTGGCTATTTTTCCATAGAACAAATCTTGCTTAGCACGTATACCTCTCAGGTCAAAATCCACTGAGCTGACAAGAAAGAAGCTGACAGGATTAACTTCAGAAGTCTGTGTCAGCTAAAAGATGTGTATTCAGTATTAAGACATGTTTGCCTGAAAGTATCAGTCACAAAGTTCGTTACTTGTATCACGTAGCCTGGTTTCAATGATTAACTTTGTAACTTCTTTGTCTTCCTGCTATCCCCTGCACCCCTTCTTTGATTCAGCACAATAAAAGAGGACAGCGCAAAGCAATCGGGCCGCCGGGACAATTCCATCTGCCCCAGGCGCGATGTGCTGCCTCACCTGAAGAAATCATTTGTTTCGTGTCTTTTTCTTTGTGCTTCGCACTCACCCTTGCTAGGGTTACGCTAAACTTCGCCCTTGCGAGGGCTCCGCTAAACCTCACCCTTGCGAGGGTCTCACTAAATTGCTTTCTGAAAGGGATTCAGCGACAAGCCGGAAGATCGAAACAACAGACCGGTCGCTCGACGCGACACTGAAGGTGACAGAGAAGGGAGCTGTAGGTAGCAAGACTGTGGGTTGGATAAGGAGAAAACAAAAAACCTAGTTGACAAGGTTTCAGTTAGGGTAGCAATTGATTGCTTCAATTTATATATCTCTTTATAATATTCCTATCAAGAATAATGGGAGGCTGCAGACAAAATCTTGTCTTGCTTTGACAGGGAGAAATAAATACAAACAGTATGTCAAGGCCATAAATAAGCCGCCACAAAGTCAATTTTCCAGCATGTTCTCAAGTGCTGACATGCAACTCCATGTTCCCAAGATTTGTGATGACATAAATGAAGTGCACAACAGCTATAGCCCCACTATATCCCTCATATGTACCTGGAATGGATGGGTTCATTTTTGTGCCAGAGCTATAAAAAGGTAAGAGAAAATTAGATTACTGTTCAGGAGGTACAGATACTTGTCTCGATGTGATGAACAAATCTTGGAGGAACATAAGTGGCATGAAGAAGTGAAAATAAATGAAAGAGTGAAAAGAGAATGAGGGAGGAAGGGAGGAAGGAAAGAAGGAAGGAAGGGAACCAATAAAGTTTATTATCGCATCCCTTAATTGTAGCACAAATATGACCTAGGCAGCCAAGCACTGTTTTTATATGAAACTGTCTCATGAGCTTTCCTTTGTCCCATCTTCATCTCACAGTGGAGGCAGCTTCCAGTTTAAAACAAGTATTTTCCCTCTTTTTCTCACATGTTTTCTTTGGACACAGATCAGACAGCTTCCATAATGTGGTTCATTATAAAATCAGGGCCAGAATTTGCTTGGCAGGCCACTTGCTCTGATCCTACCCCTCTCTCCAATAGTCACTAGTCACTGTCCTTCATGGTCTTTTGAATAGAATAGAATAGAATAGAATAAAAGAGTTGAACGGGACCTTGGAGGTCTTCTAGTCCAACCCTCTGCTACTCAGGAAACCCTACACCACTTCAGACAAATGGTTATCCAACATCTGTTTTAAAACTTCCAGTGTTGGACCATTCACAACTTCTGGAGGCAAGTTGTTCCACTTTTGGTTTTAGTTGCAAGAGAGCCTCAAAATCTGGCTTCCACAGACATCTGTTCACTTCACTAGTGCTTTCTGAAGCTTCCCATGGGCTCCTTTAAAAATAGATTTAGTGCTTTTCTGAAAGAGCATTAAACCTGTGTTTAAAAATCACCTGTACTGTATAGGACATTTATTTAAACTTGAGTGTTGAAACTGGGAAACAAAGTTCTTCTAGATGTGTATTATTGACTCTGTTACCAATAGAGAACCAAAACTACCAATACATATTTTATTATTTCTGCCTATAGAGGATTTAATATGGCTACATTGGTCATAGTTTTTATTAGAGTGGGCAGGTAGAGGGAGAAGACCTTTTGCTTAGTTAACTTGTCTCCAAGACTATCCATATGCTATATCTGGGAACCCATTTTGAGGAGCTCAGTTACAAACCAGACAAATTTGGATTTGCAGTAGATTTCACACTTCTTTGTGAAGAGGGCAAGACTCTGGTCTGAAACTAACTAACAAGTCCAGATGCACTACTGGCCTGCTAGCCAGATAATATGACAAAAGATTAAGCAGATCACTCCAAGCCCGAGCCTACTCCACCTCACTTTAGGGAGAATGAATTTTTTCCCTATTGGGGTGTACTCTCACTTGAAGAGGAAATGAAAGTAGGGGAACCTGTTACACATCAAAACTGTCAAGACAGAACAATTTCCTACTATTACAGAAGGAACCTCAACAATTAAAGCAGAAAATCATATGCTGACATACTTTTCTACTGGGTCAAGGACTGGCGAGCAACCTTTTAATGCAACCATCCAACACAGCCTTGCAGGATGCCTATATGCTTGTTGTGTCTTTCCCTCAAGGAAGTAAGTTTTAGCCCAGTAGGCATTAATAGCAATCAATTTGCACAAAAGGTCACATCTCCAACGTATTTGGTGTAGGGAGTGAGAAAGACGACTCCAATGTAGATTATGCATTTTCTGCTCCCAAAGAAAAGGAAATAAAGTGTTTTTCAAAGCCTAGAACATCCAGTTAATGTTCAGAAACAGCTCAGAGAGACAGCTCTCTAATTCCCTGAAGTACAGTATAAGAAGGACTTGACAAATTCTGTGATGATGATGATGAGGAGGAGGAGGAGGAGCAGAAGGAGGAGGTGGTGGTGGTTACTCATTCAGTCTTGTCTGACTCTTGGTGATTTTATGGGCCAGGTCTCTCGACATCTTCTAATCTTGCACTAGTACTTCTTTCTATGCTCTGGCTGATATCAATATTGATGGTGTCCAGCCACCAAATTCTTTGGCAATCTTGTTTCCTTTTACCGCTAACTCTTCCAAACATAAATACTTGATCTAAACAAAGGTAGTTTTAGACATTCTGTGGAGTTGCTTTCATGATCTGGTCTAACCATCAGGGCTGGCAGTGGGACAATAAAAGAATTCATCTGTGGTGTTTCTTCCAATACTTGTCAGGAGTGATATTCTCTCAGCACAAGGGGAACAGGGAGATTCTGATCAAATTTGGGACTTCATTAAACGGCTTATATGCTACAAATGCCACTTTCTAAAGCTTCACTTTCCTGATCTTGGTCAGCACACTGCACTTGATAAAAAGCCGTCCACAAAAGAGACCTAAAACAAGAGGGATTGATGACATCATCAAGTATTGGCAAAAGAAAGCTCAAGACCATAATGATTGGAAATACAGTATGCAGAACAGGCCTTCATCCTGCAGCAGATAGACAATGTCTAGAATGATGATAAATGATGGCCAGCAAGAATGTAGGAAAGAGACAGTGCCTGTGTTGGCCCTTTTCCTTCAACAATGAAACCTTGCTTTATCAGTGCCACAGATGGGCTGCCTTAGGCAATTAACACAGAGATATTAGGCATAACATTACATTCTTCATGTTGTCCATGGAATTCAAGGGTGATATTCACAGTCTAAATTCAATAAAAAAATATGTGAAAATATGTATTTTCTTAATATAAGTAGGATGAAAAGGACTCAGGATATTTTAAGATAAGTGGATATAGTTTGAGACATACCCATTAACAAAACAATAAAGCAAAATTAATTCAGATAACATGACTGTTGAAGGACCACTAAATTCTCAATAGGCTGGGTAAGTCCTTCTTGGCCTCCAATATAGGGTTGCTGACAACCTGTAATAATTTTTCTAAACATAGATGCAGAATATAAATACCTCTGTCATTTATAATGTTATGAACAAATGGAAATTTAGTTTCAAAAGAAAATTGCTTGACCCAACCTCTCCATTCATTAAGAACTAAATCTACGATGTAAATTAGCAGAGACAGTTTCTTTTATATTTGTGCATATTTTTTGTTATTTTATCCAACCTGTCAGTGAACCCATGAGGAAGGGAAGCAAGCACTTAAGATAACTAATATGTTGGCTTATTATAAAAAGATAAAAAGGCAGAATGCATAATTAAAGGCAGAATGCATAATTCTGGAAATTACTGGCCTTTCAGATAAATGTTGCTAATGCTCCCTCAAGACTTCTGAACCAAGATAACCATGAAATTGTGGTCAAAGGTTTTCTTTGACTTAGATAACGGGGGGGGGACTCACAGCTCATGGGCCAGATCTGTCACATTCTGGCCCTGCCCCCGCCCAATTTAGTGATGGGGGGAAAGTCCCAATACGTCACATGACGATGCCGTGATGACACAAGTTTGACACCCCTGACTTAGATGATTGATTATCTCCTTTCTAGCAGTGGGATTTTGCTATTGATTACTCTAAATATCATACCAGCTGGTAATCAAACTCTTTAATTTTCATGTTGGAAAGAAAATGCAACAGCAAGAGCAGTTGGTAATTTAAATGCCTCCAAAAAAAAGGAGTAGCTGTCATCTGATTAAGAGAACTTGATCTTTCAGCTGTTTAGATGACATTTAAAATGTAATTCCAGGTTCCAAAATAGCAGACATTCAACATGGTACAGCACAGTCTGATGCTATACCCTGCTGGGATGAAGATGTGGGAGAAAGATGTTCGTCTTCACTTTCCCAGGAGTTGTGTTATATTTAAGGCCACTTACAGAGCCATTCTATCACATCAAAGAGAACCAAGGAGGAATGGGAAATCCACAGACTGAAGGCCTGCATGGTGGTACTAAAGATGTTAGAGGATAGATTCATATCACTACATTAAAAGCCTTGGGGAAACTCAGTTTTTCTACCATGAATTAGACACAGTTTACAAGTAACCTGTACACAGGATGTGTTCTATTTTTTATGAACGATACCTGTCCTCAGTGGAGATATGAAATAACAGAAATAATAGAATAACAGAATGGGAAGGGACCTTGGAGGTTTCTAGTGGACAATTTGTTCTCCATGTTCACCTTACCCCGCCTCATTTTTTTTTTCATTTTTCTACTCAACCAAAAATGAAAATGGATTATGAATTTATAATAATTTATAATAATTTATTTATTATTAATTTTTTAAAAAATTAAAAGACTCCATAGAATGGTTTAAAATGTAGCCTTGTATTACTGCCCCCGAAATACATCTAAATATTCTGCTGTAGAAAGATTGCTGTGTTGGGGCTATTGACAACATCAGTTTTTACATAATTGTACATGGCTATTCAAACAACTCTCAGATTTCTTTCAGTGAGAAGAATTAGCCAATGGAATAGCTTGCCTCTTGAACTTGTGGGGACTCTCTTACTGCAAGAAAAGATTGGACATCAATTTGTCCAGGGTGATATAAAGACTCCAGCCTTGGGCAGGTTTGGACTATAAGGCCTCCAAGGCAAAGGCGCTATTCAGCCAGTTATGGCTGACAGGTTCTGGAGATGGAAATTTTGAGTAGTTCAGAGAACCAGTAAATACCACTTCTGGCATTTACTGCCTCCCAAGTCCCAGCTGATTGGAATCCCAGATGATTGGCTGGGTCTTCTTTTGTTGCCCTGCCCAGGAGAATGGTGCTGGAAATCAGGTTAGTGGGGTGTGGTGGAAATTGGGATTTTACAGTATACTTCCCCTGCCATGCCATGTTTGCCAAAGATAATGAAATAAAACAAGTATTTATGTTTATAACTTGGTTTTAGTCTGGGCTGTTGGTATGATTTTCTGTTGTATCTCTTTTAATGGATGTTTCAGGTTTCTACACCTCCCAGAAACCATTAGGGTTGGGAGGTTATAATATTCTTACAAAACTAAACTATACTGAATTAAAAATAAAAAAATATGTCTTTTCTGAAAGTCTCTCTCATACCACCACCACCACAAAGGGGGGGAAAGTTTTATGTTTCCTGAAAGAATCATATCTACTCATGAATAATTTTGGATCTTGTACATCTAAAACTTCTGATCTATCTTGTTTTTCAAATGGCCCATTTCAAACACCTGCACTTATCATTCTTCACCATCCTTCTAATTGTCCACTTCCATTGGTGATGGCTTTGTTGGTAGCATTTCCTTCTTTGCAGCAGTTCTTTCTCTCCCTTCCTAAACCTACCTAACAAACAGCAGTAAAGGTTTTGGACTGCATTCTTACATAACAGCTATATTTGGAAGGGTAGCCATATGGATATTGTTAGCTCTTATCAGGATTATCCTATCTTCCACTCAATAAATTTTAAGCGGTTTTCAGACAAATTGAAAACAGTGAAACTGGAGTACAAATAATCAAAATGACATCAAAGATTGAATTAAAGTTCAATAATGGAAATTAAAAATGTATAGAATATTACAGGTTTACACATCATTTTTCCAAAAACGACGTCTGCTTTAGGATAGTTGCCATTGAGCCCTGATTGGGAAGCACCAATTATAAATTGTCTATGCTTGATTTGTAATAAAAAGTTAATTATCTCAGTTAAAAACTAACAATTAAGCCATGAAACATTGAATGGCTACATTATTTTAACAATGAGTATCGTGAGAGGAATGCATAAAGAAAAGTGACAAGATAGTTTTTTTTTAAAAAAAAACCCCTCATTTTAATGGGCATTATCTATTGTTTCTATATAGATAAATAGTGTAGATATTTGACAAAGTGGACTGTTTACAGAGGCTGTTGGTGTCTCATTTTTTTCAAGAAATGAGAGATGAGAAAACAGAAATGAGATCTTAATAGCTCAGGTATTGAGGGCTGCTTGGAAATTTTTTGATGCATTCCTATTTTTATGGACTTTGTTTGTCATGCTTAATTACATTTACAGACATTTGTAATGAATCCTGGAGATGATCAGGACTTGCTTAAGAGAGGCAATAATTCTTTACCCATTAAACACAGTGCTGATGAAGCAGTTTCTTCAGAAAATTTCCTTGAACCCAGAGGATTGCAATATTGCATTTCCATAAGCCCCTCCTGCAGAGAGTTTGGGAGGGTGATGTTTATTTCACTCCAGTGTGTCTTTGATTAAATCAATTACCTGGACGTATCTCAATCTGACCTCGCTTCTGACTCCATGATATCAATTTGGAGCATCTTGGTGGATAATTTATTTTGGATAAAAGAGTGCCACCCTTCAATTCAGAATGCTGCTTTATCTCTGAGATAGAGATAGTGGTACAGTAATACTAAGGAATGTGATTTTCCCAGCCATGCAGTCATATGTCTTCAAAATATAACAGTTACTCTGAAAATATTTGGTGCTACAAACTCAAGGCCCTCTATCAAATAAGTGTTTTGATAGATGTGCAGAAGCTCTAGGATGAAGTACTCAAGAAACCATATTGTGCAATCAAACTATTAAAAGGTCTTCAACCATTTTTTCTCTGATTTTATTTATTTATTTATTTAGAGAGAGAGGGAGAGAGAGAGAGACACAGAGAGACAGAGACACAGAGAGACAGAGACACACACACACAGAGAAAGACAGACAGACAGAGACAGAGAGACAGAGAGACAGAGACAGAGAGAGAGACAGAGACAGAGACAGAGACAGAGACAGAGCAGACATCAGGCATATAACAGTTCATTATTGAATGATGGTGCTCTGCAGGGTTTATATACAAACATGACAACTAAACTCACAGCAACTTAGTTCATGATACTTTTTTCTATCCTGAAAAAACATTCTTGCTTCTGGCATTAACCCACTAACTCATGCATTGATGGATACATTTGTCTTTTATTAATTTGACCAGATGCTACCCATTGGATGTGGTTTCTGCTTTTAGACAGCTATTTTTCTTAAAGTGCTGATTGTTGTGGACAAGTTAATTAATGTGCTAGTGTGATACATGCCATGGCCAACATCCTCGCAAAGAATTTGTTTCCTGTTGCTATGGTCTTCATGCCAAAAATTTCATGAATGTAATATTTCTCTTCACAAGTTCTTTCAACCATGGAAGCTTTCCTAAAGCCAGTAAAGAATGTTTCTGTTTAAAATGGGTGGAAATGAGATGGATATTCCAAACAGGCACATTGTCTAACAGTTGAGAATATAAACAAACGAACAAAAAATGATAAATAATATATACATTTAGATATCTGGCAGTCCTAGCTTGCCTTTTGCCAAGAATGTTGCAAGGTGCTGAAATATTGTAATTCAGACCTATACAACATTTATAAGATTCTTGCCAGGGTCCCAATAAATATTAGATGTTTGAAGAAATATCTATTCCTCTGTTAAAGTTTACTCAGTGGCTTTTTGGTGAAAAAAAAACCTCTTTTTTATTTTTATATTTTCTGTTCTTGAAAGTTATTATATATGTATTGGAAAGCAGAAGTTTACTTCAAGGTTAATGCAAGTCAGGTGATATAATTCTATTGCTCAGCCACAAATTGAAGTCCTTTAATTTTGAATGAAAGCTGAGGTACAGTGGAAGAATAAAAATGTAGGAAATGCAATTTTTAAACAATTTTAAGCAAAAGTTTAAAACCATTTTCAAGTAATTATAGGTATCTCATCCAAAGGACAACTATACCATATTTATGTCAAAATATTCCAGAAAAAGTAAATGTCACAGTTTATACCATATAGGGTACATTAGAAAATCTGTCCAATCTTTTATTAATTAATTAATTAATTAATTAATTAAATATGTTTGCGTCCCATCTCACCAGTTTCTCCACTGCATCGCATCTCCCCACCCTTCTTCTCCTCTCATTTCATATTATCTCATCATCTGTGTTAAATACACACACACACACACAAATACACACACACACGTGAAAAAAGAAGTATCGTAGAATTATTTGTAGCATTATTAGCACATTTCTTCAAAAAGTACTTAGTTATAAATCATCTGAGTTCACAAATGAAAGAGTGGTCTTTAGTATTTGAGGAAAAAAATCATGCTTTCGTTGTTCTGGAGCAGTGTTTTTAAAACTTGGCAACTTTAAGATGTGTAGACATCAACATGCTGGCTGGAGAATTCTGGAAGTTGAAGTCGAGATACTTTTATAGTTGCCAAGTTTGAAATACACCGCTCTAGAGCAACTGATGAAATTTACTTCATTTTGGCTCTCTAGTGGTGATAATGATTGCCTGAATATTGATGAGTACTTTTCATATTCAAATCACCAATATATTGCAAAAGGACACTGATAATTAAGTGAAGCAATAAAACACTTTGTCTGGCTGAGAATGAATGCCAAAGCCTCTTGAACCGCTACGGTATCTACTAAAGATTATCTGTGCATGTCTGCATTATAAGCTGCTGTGTACAATGCCCAACATTTGAATAAGAGGGAACATGACATGGTGGAAGCAATACAAGAACCTCCAAGGAGGGAGAACTGGAAGATAATATTTGGGCAATTAGCTCTTAAGAGGAACAATGGTGTGCTGGCAGGCTTCCTGGAAGGTAAAAATCAAGTTTTCATAGTATTTACAGCTAATTAATTATATAACCAGTGCTGTTCTGACAGATTTGTGGATTCTCTTAAATAATGGACCATATTTGCACCAGAAATCTGAATCAGAGCTTTTCATCGTAAATTAATTTGGACATTGATAATGCCATTTATTATCACTTTAGTCACTACTCCACTTAACGATAAGTGGTTTAACCATAACTTACCTTAACACGTTCTTTGTGTTCATTTCATAAAGATTTAATGAAAGATTTAGGATGTGGGTGAATTTATGGAAGAATTTGGGGGAAAAAAGTCTTCCCGTAACTCTGCTGGTTTCACAATTAGATGAATAAAGTTAGGTGGTTATTGTCGCCTGCTTCATATCACATTTTTTTTTTGCCACCACAATATGATCACAATCATCTCCTGGGACAAAGTATGAACTCCTACACTCCCTCCGTTAGTAAGCCCAAATGCCTGAACCTGAAAGATTTTTGTGTAGCAAAGTGCCCCCTTTTCCAAAACAACCTTTTGTCATTTGTTTACAGTTTAAAGCAGGGGTATCAAACTTGCGTCATGTGCTGGCTCCATCCCGGTCTGGTTTAGTGAAAGGGGAAAAGTTCCAAAACATCACATGACAACGCCGTGACGATGCGAGTTTGACACCCCTGGTTTAAGGTAAACCACAAAGAGTGCAGGCCTCCTTTATGCCAGCTAATACATAAATACTGTAATAAATAAAATAACACATAAGAAGTGAAATCCTGTATGCTTTATAGAGAGATACATAATCTCTTTTGAGCCGCCAATTCCAGGATATCAGGAATTAGATTTAAATAATGCTGATCTAACCAGGGTGAGCAGTTCAAGACTAAATATAAAGCACAATCTGTCAAGAATGGACACAGTGAATGAGACCTTAATCATCTCACAGCAGATTTTTTTTTTAAAAAAAATACTCATCTTTTTGTAACGTTCTGACTTTCTGAATGAGGGACTGGATGAAGAGTATCCTTCCTCTCTGCCCTCCAAAGAGCTCCAGCCAAGATGACTAATAATGAGAAATGTTAGAAATTGTAATGTTCAGCAATGTCTGCTGAGCCATATGTTTCCTACCCAATATCAGGGCTACCTTATCCAGCAAGGAAAACCTCAGATGGCCCCAATACAGGTGAAACTCGAAAATTAGAATATCGCGCAAAAGTTCATTTATTTCAGTAATGCAACTTAAAAGGTGAAACTAATATATGAGATAGACTCATTACATGCAAAGCAAGATAGTTCAAGCTGTGATGTGTCATAATTGAGATGATTATGGCTTATAGCTCATGAAAACCCCAAATCCACAATCTCAGAAAATTAGAATATTGTGAACAGGTTCAATATTCTAGGCTCAAAGTGTCCCATTCTAATCAGCTAATGAAGCCATAACACCTGCAAAGGGTTCCTGAGCCTTTAAATGGTCTCTCAGTCTGGTTCACTAGGAAGCACAATCATGGGAAAGATTGCTGACCTGACAGCTGTGTAGAAAACCATCATTGACACCCTCCATAAGGAGGGAAATCCTCAAAAGGTAATTGCAAAAGAAGTTGGATGTTCCCAAAGGGCTGTATCAAAGCACATTAATAGAAAGTTATGTGGAAGGGAAAAGTGTGGAAGAAAAAGGTGCACAGGGATGACCGCAGCCTGGAGAGGATTGTCAGGAAAAGGCCATTCAAAAGTGTTGGGGACTTTCACAAGGAGTGGACTGAGGCTGGAGTCAGTGCATCAAGAGTCACCACACAGAGATGGATCCTGGACATGGGCTTCAAATGTCGTATTCCTCTTGTCAAGCCGCTCCTGAACAACAAACGTCAGAAGCGTCTTACCTGGGCTAAAGAAAAACAGAACTGGTCTGTTGCTCAGTGGTCCAAAGTCCTCTTTTCTGATGAGAGCAACTTTTGCATCTCATTTGGAAACCAAGGATCCAGAGTCTGGAGGAAGAATGGAGAACACACACTGCAAGATGCTTGAAGTCCAGTGTGAAGTTTCCACAGTCTGTGTTGATTTGGGGAGCCATGTCATCTGATGTTATTGGTCCACTGTGCTTCATTAAGTCCATGTCATCTACTGTGCTTCATTAAGTTCAGGGTCAACTCAGCCATCTACCAGGAGATTTTGGAGCACTTCATGCTTCCTTCCACAGATGAGATTTATGGGGATGCTGCCTTCATTTTCCAGCAGGACCTGGCACCTGCCCACACTGCCAAAAGCACCAAAACCTGGTTCAGTGACTGTGGGATTACTGTGCTTGATTGGCCAGCAAACTCGCCTGACCTGAACCCCATAGAGAATCTATGGGGCATTGCCAAGAGAAAGAAGAGAGACATGAGACCAAACAATGCAGAAGAGCTGAAGGCCTCTATTGAAGCATCCTGGTCTTCCATAACACCTCAGCAGTGCCACAGGCTGATAGCTTCCATGCCACCCGCATTGAGGCAGTAATTGCTGCAAAAGGGGCCCAAACCAAGTACTGAGTACATATGCATGCTTCAGTGGTGGAATTCAATTTTTTTTACTACCGGTTCTGTGGGAGTGGCTTATTTGGTGGGCATGGCTTAGGGTCACATGACTGGGCGGGTGTGGCTTGGTAGCCATGTGACTAGGATGGCCATGTGACTGGGTGGTCATGTGACTGGGTGGGTGTGGCCAACTCAATGTCACTCACATCAAGGGGTGCCTCACCTGGCCCATCCTCTCCCAGCAATTCCTTGTCACACCCAGCCTCAATGTATCTATAGTTCTGTAAAAATGTTGTTCACCATTTTTTGACTTTTATTATCCACGTACTATAGATATACTTTCATGGACCACTGAAAGGAGGAAATGGCTCACATGCTTTGCCCAAGAGGGTGATAGGCAACAGGCTTTTAGGGGGCTGCCAGAAAGAGAGGGGGGCAATGTATCTTCCAAAGCACCAGAAGGATAGAAACTGAACAGAGAGAGAAGCAACCTAAAAGTAAGGAGAAATTTCCTGACAACGAGAACAATTAACCAGTGGAACTGCTTGCCACCAGAAGTTCTGGGTGCTCCAACACTGGAAGTTTTTAACAGCCATTTCTCTGAAATGGTATAGAATTCCCCCTCAAGGTCCCTTTCTAAGTGTTATTCTGTTATTCTGACACCTTTCCCAGGACCTCTATTCAGATTTTGGCATCTTCAGAGTTTTCTGGCCTGAGCAGGGGGTTGGACCGCACCTGTATTTATGCTCTGGACTATTGACGTGTAAACCCTGAAAAATACCTGGGCAAAAGAAAGGCAGTAAAATCACTTTAGGTGTAGGGACAGTGAAAAATATTAATATATGATAAATAATGGAACAATAAAAAATAATACCACAGAGTATTCTCTATCCCCACTTCCTTCTTTTTTTTTTCTTTTCTTTTCTTTTTTTTTTTGTAAATTTTATTTGAGTTTTCACAAAGAGAAAAAAAAATACAAATAAAACATCTTTTTTGAAAGTAGCGTAATCCCAGGTTACATTTCTTCGTACAGACACAAATTCAGGTTCATGCTCATTTTTATATTCTATTCCATATCTTATTATTTTATTTTATTTTACATTTTATTTTACAAAATTATTTTACATTTTCTGCATAGCTTCTCCCCTCTTTTAATTTTCTCAATTTTATTTTAATTATCTCATCTCAGTTCAAATCATTGTATTTATATTTTTTGTCTGTCCTGTTTCAATTATCTATTATCTTTTCTCATTAAACAAAATTTCTCCTGTAGTTACTGATTGGAGTATGACGCCTTTATATTTTTTCCCTAAAGTTGTAACATTCAATATAACGCAAAACTTCCATTCGGATTCTGCTTGGTACATTCTTAAAATACACACTGTATTCTTAAACAAAGAAAAAAATTATAAATGTATATAATTAAAACAACATTCCATTCCAATTCAATTCTATCATTAATATTAATATTCATTAAAGTCTTAACATCTTTAACATTATTTTTCAATTAAATATCATATTTCTACGGGAACAATTATAAGCTTTCCATAGTTAATTCCCCCCCCCTTCACTTATATTTTATAAAACATTAACTAATTAAAATGTTCCCGTTCCTTCCTAATTCAATTTTCTCATTTATTTTATTTCACTTATTTTATTCACAAACATTTCACTAAATTACACTAACTATTTTATCCCTCATTTTAATCATACATTGTTTCCAATTTTCTAAAGTTATTTCTATTACTAATATAACAATACAATTTTATGTACCTTTACAGAATCCCTTTTTCAGTTAGATTTTCACCCATTATCTCTAAATAGGTCCTGTTTCTCTATATCTTGCCCCGGTCCTTTGTAACTTCTTTTCCATTCCTTCTTCCCTCTCTTCTTCTCTCTCCCCTTTTTACCCACTTGTCTCTCTACCTCTATTTCTCTCTTCTGTATTCCCCTTTTCTGTTGCTTTCCAGTATTAAACTTATTTTTCGAATTATTTTTCTTTTCTTTGGTTGTTTTTTTAAGTCTTAAATTCTCCATTCTCCTTCCCCCCTTTCCTTTTTCTTCCCCACATAAAATTGCTTGTTCATTAAAGATGGCTTCTTCTTTGTCCCAGTCTTTTTGTTTTGCAGTCTTTTCTTGTTGTTTCTCATAGTTCCAAATCTCCATTTCTAAGAATTGAAAAACGAAGCCAAAATAACCCTTCCCTTCTTGTGCATCTTCTTTGTACTTTTTAAGTTCCATTTTCAATTCATCCAGAAGTGGTGCCATTGTATAAATTTTTAAACAACCACCTGATTGATTTTAGTCATTCAAATATAATAACCAAGAATCCAAAGATCACCAAATAATCCAAATACACGCAAGCTGTTTCTTTTTTGCTCTTTTTTTCCACTTTCTCTTCCTGGGGTTACTATTTAGTTGCAAAGTTTCAGTTAAAATGTATCTTTTAGAAGTCTTGTTGAAGTTTTACTGTAGATTCTTTTTAATTCCAGGCAGTCTCCTCCCTCTTCCAGATCCTGCCCTTATTCTTTTTCTCTCCCTTCCTGCTTATGAAAAAGAAAAAAATTAATGTCCAGAAATCTTTATTATCCCTTTGGCATTTTGTTTTATTTTCAGCTTAATTGCCTATTGATGTCAAAGCGGATTTTTCCGATTTCTTATTTAAGTCTCTTAGTTATCAGTATAGGGAAGGAGAGAGAAGGGAAAAAAAGCCAACCTTTCCCTTTTCACTTTCCTTCGCTGCTTCCGACTCTTCTTTGGGAGCGATGTTATTTTTTGTAAGTTTAAATTCCAGGGTACCTTAGTTGTTGCTTTTACAATTTAACCCGGTCAGCCAAAACTTTCACTACTTATCTTCCTCCTGCACATTCTTTTCCAGTTGAGTTCTCCTTTGTGGTGGCCATTTCTGACCACCGCTACAACTGCCTTCGGGAAAGGGAGTAATGGCCAGCTGAGGAGGAGAGATGTGGCTCTCCTCAACCCTGCTGGTGGTCTCCCCCCCTCTTCACCACCTCTACGGGGTGGCTTAGCCCCGAAACCAGCCGGCTCAGGGTGCTCCAGCAGCGAGCCCAGACAGAAACCGCGCACGATCACGAATTTCTGTCTGTCGCCGAAGCCCTTCAAACCGGAAGTCCCCCTCTTTCTTTCTTTTTCTCTTTCTCTCCCTTCCTCTTTCTTTCTTGCTCTTTCCTTCTTGCCCTCCCTCCCTCCCTTTTTTTTCTTTCTTCCTCTTTTTCTTTCTTTCTCTTTCTTTTTTCCTCTTTATTTCTTTCTCTGTTCCTCTTTCTTTCTTGCTCTTTCTTCCAGTCTTGCTCTTTCCTTCTTTGCCCTCCCTCCCTCCCTCCCTCCCTTCCTTCCCTTCCTTGTCTCTATCTCTCTCATACACCTCTTTTCTGGGAAGAACTTATGAGCAGCGAGTGGAGGGGGGGGGAAATCACCTTACCAAGAGTTAGAAGACTCCTGTAGGCTCTGGGTTATTAGATGATGCTATTTGCTTGGAGATGGTCATCTGTCAACTGCATGATCATGTTACTGGATGTTTGAGGTGCTTTGCATCAAAAAGTGGAGCTGGTCTTGCTAATTCTTTGTCCCCTATTCCAAATCTGCAAAACCTTTCCCTTTGCTTTTCCTCCGCTTTCCATGCTCTGCTGGGCTGGGAGGGCAGTGGACGTGCTCCGAAAGGGAGGGGGAAAGCAAAACCTTTCCCTTTGCTTTTCCTCTGCTTTCCCTGCTCTGCTGGGCTGGGAGGGTCGTGGATACGCTCCGAAAGGGAAGTCAGGAACTCCTGGGGCTGCTTCCCATAGCTGCACTGCTGCCACCGCTGCCCCCCCACCCTCTGGACTGGCCCGGCACCCCATCTTGGCCTCCTTTTGCCCAGAAGGGTCCCAGGCGGTGGGGGGGGAGGCAGAAAGGCCCCGCACAGCAAATAAAGGGAGCCCAGGCGGGTGGGTGGGAGGGTCCAATAGCACAGCATCAGAGAGAACCGGTTCGGTCTCCATTGCTCATCGGTGCTGTCGGCTCGGCAGAACTGGGCCGAACCAGTAGAATACCACCACTGGATGTGACCCACCTCAAATGTTTTGCAACCCCCTCAGCGTTTGAGAATGTCTCCTTTATGGGCTGATAAATTGCAAGGTTTACACTGCCTTGTTATCAATATGGGGTCATGCCTCCTGTGTCCCCTGATATGGTCTCCTAATAGGGTCATCCAGATTACATCATCTTGGTTCTGTAAAGCTGGGAATTCTATGGAATCCTTGCAAAGGTTTGCTTGCAAAGGAATAGTGTACAGCACAATATAAGCATATAAAGCAGTATACAGGTAGACCTCTACTTATAACAGTTCACTTAGGCACTGTTTGAAGTTACAATGGCACTGAAAAAAAATGACTTAGGGCCATTTTTCACACTTATGACCATTGCAGTATCCCCATGGTCATGTGATTTACAACTGACTCATATTTATGATGGCTACAGTATCCTGGGGTCATGTGATTCCCCTCTTGCAACCTTCTGACAAGCCAAGTCAATGGGAAAGCCAGATTCACTTAACAACTGTGTTATTAATTTAACAACTGCAGTGATTCACTTAAAAAACATGGCAAGAAAAGTCATAAAATGGGGCAAAACCCACTTAACAAATTTCTCACTTCGAAACATAAATGTTGGGCTCAGTTGTGGTTGTAATGTCATACCTCTGGTGGAGACTGACTCTGGGGGAGAGGAGGAACAGCTGACAGGGAATGGAAGTGTGACTCCGGAGGTTGTGGAGGAGGCTGGGGAAGGGCAGAGGCCGGCTGGGGAGTCAGAGGAGGACCCAGGCCCATCCCCTCTCCATCCTAGGGCACGCAGGGAGGAGAGATAAGGGAGAGACATGGTCTACTCAGGAGGAGAGGGCCTTGATCTTCTTCATGGGCTGTAGCTGTGACAACTAAATAAGAGGATGGACATGTGTATAGGCGAGCGCTGGAAACTAAGCATGGAAATATCTCTAGTTTACGGTTCCTCTCTGAGTTTGCCTCCTTCCTTGTGTGTGTTCTGTTATTTGTGGATGTCCTCCAGCCCTTATCTTGTCTGGTTTGTGTTGTTTTTTCCCTCCTTCTTGTAACTGCTTGTGTGAAAGTTTTTTGTCTTCCGTCAAGGATATTTGGAGCTTGGAAGCAAAGTGAAGGAATGAAAGGGGCTTCACCGAGTTTTTGTGACTGCGTTTATTTTGTACCCCCATCCTGGGTCATCACATGTAAATTGAGGAATAACTGTACAAAATAAAATAAAATAAAAGAATCGCAAACTCCTTCTGTCAAGAAGGTAGGATGGTTAGGATGGGATTCAATAACTCCTTTGTTTACCTCTTCAGCACAATCAGAAAATGCATCATTCCCCTGGAAGCTTTTAGGGCAGCAGGAACCTTCTTAATGATGCTAACCCAAGCTTTGTATTCCTTTTATTCCTTAAATAAATCTGAGGATAAATGCAGAGCACGTTGCTTTCAGGTATTTTATTTCCCCCTCTGTTGTTGCTGGGAAGAATAGTCTTTCTTTTAGCTGCTGAGGAACCTAAAGCTAATGCCCAGGGGAGCCAGAACTGGAGCTTCAGGGAAGAAGAATCTCAGACACTTTTATGTATGGTTCTTGAATCCTAACTGATTTAAAATACATATATGAAAGAAAATAAATCCAGATTGGCATCACACAAAAAGGAAACAGCTTTTGTGGCTAAAATATGATTGCAGGGCTTCTGTTTGCTTTATTATTTGCTTTTTAAAAGCTGCTTTTTTCTGGGTCTACTGTCCTTTTTTGGGTTGAAGATGAGATGTTAGTATATAAAGGTAAAAGAATCCTTTTGTCCTTTGGTGACAAGGAGTAGTTCATTTAGTTTTCTTAGGACCAGTGTTTCAAGAGGTTTGCCGCTGCTTTATTCCAAGGTCTTGTTTGGATGTCCTATATCTAGCCTACAGTTTTGGCATCCTACTCAAGTTATTATTCAAAGCTGGCTAAATGCTGCCATCTTAACATCTGTGTGTGTATAGTTTCATTTCCCAAAACTGTTGGCAAGGTTGCCTAATTTCTGCAACATATTTTTGTGTCATGGAGCATTAGTCTTCACCTCTGGAGTTCTCAGAAGCCATTTTAATGTGAACTGCACTTGTCCTGACTGACAAAAAAAAATGAACCTGATAAATGGTAATAAAGAGAAAGCAAGAATCAGTCCAACTCCTTGTTAGCTGCAGCGTAAATGGAAAACAATGTAAATCCTGTAGAAAATGATTCAGTGGGTAAGAAATTTTGGGTATAATGTGATACCTGAACAATGGGAAAATATGTGGATGAAGGGTTTAAAATTTACACTAAATTATAATTTAAAAGAAAAATTATATATGATGTATCAGTGGTATTTAACACCAGATAAGTTATCTAAGATGTATAAAGGTATGTCAAATGAATGTTGGAAGTGTAAAAGTAAAGAAGGGACTTTCTATCATCTATGGTGGACATGTGATAAAGCAAAATAAAAAAGGAGTATGATTCATATTTTAATACAGAAAATTTTGAAAATGAAGATAAAGATGAAACCAAAAATTTTTCTTTGGGGCCTAATGGAAAAAGTCTTGGAGAAAAAAAAATGGAACTGTGTTACTCTGTATGTTGACAGTAGCAAGATTATTGTATGCATAAAAATAGAAGGACACTTCAATTCCTACCATGGATGAATGGCTGAAGAAACTGATAGAGTTGGCTAAAATGGCAAAATTGTCCATTTTGATTAAAGAAAAAAAGTACTTTTGTTTTCACATGGAGACTGCTTCTGAACTTTGTGCTTGAAGTAGAAAAGAATGAAACTTTGATTTTGGGTTTTACCAATTAGACTGATAGATTTTTATAGAAATGGTTAGTTTATATTATTATGAAAAAACA